>NC_134687.1:58419102-58719102 GCF_050947455.1 Rhinoderma darwinii
TGGCTGTATAGCGTTACCTACAGGGGGGGCTGTATAGCGTTACCTACAGGGGGGCTGTATGGCGTTACCTACAGCGGGGCTGTATGGCGTTATCTACAGTGGGGGCTGTATGGCGCTAATACCATACAGCCCCCCGTGTAGGTAACGCTATACAGCCCCCCTGTAGGTAACGCTATACAGCCCCCCCTGGAGGTAACGCTATACAGCCCCCCTGTAGGTAACGCCATACAGCCCCCCCTTTAGGTAGCGCCATACAGCCCCCCCTGTAGGTAACGCTATACAGCCCCCCTGTAGGTAACGCCATGCAGCCTCAAGCCCCCAAAAAAATCTGACCTACAGTGTGTCCTACAAAAGACATGTATCCCCCTATCCACAGGATAGGGGATACATGTGTGATCGCTGAAAGCGATAGGGAGAACGGGGGACTGAAAGTCCCCTGAAGTTCTCCATGACTAATCTCTGACTTCCGGCGTCTGCACAGCTCAATAAAAATGAAAGGAGCGCTGGTCACGCATGCGCACAAGCGCGACCGGCGCTCCATTCATTTCTACAGAGCTGCCGACACAGACCCCAGAAGTCAAAGGTTTGTGATGGAGAACTTCAGGGGACTTTCAGTCCCCTGTTCTCCCTATCAATGCCAGCGATCACACATGTATCCCCTATCCTGTGGATAGGGGATACATGTCTTTTGTTTAATGGCAGAGCGGGGAGATACCTAAAGGACCTGTGATTACGTTTTCAGCATGTGACCGGGACAGGAGGGGCGGAGTTTATCAGTGGAGAGACCTGGTGGATGAAGGACCTGTGATATCAAAATCACGTGACCACTGCATCATAAGGAGAAGGAGCTTAGAAGTGGGAATAATGAGCTCATGTCATGTGAAGAGGATCACATGACATAAGGGTCAGATCTCTGTGAGGGAGCGGGGCTCCTGCAGTGTGTGAAGGTGATGATCACGTGACATCAGGGGGCGGGGATCTATGAGGGGGCGGAGCTCCTATACGTTGTAAAGTGAAGATGATCACGTGATATGAGTTACGGAGCTCTGTCAGGGGGCAAGGCCAGTGGCGTAACTACTGCCGTAGCAGCCATAGCGGCTGCTAGTGGAGCCTCCGGCCATGGTGGGGGCCCGTGCCGCTACGGCTGCTACGGCGGTAGTTACGCCACTGCTATTGAATATGAATGAGATGTCATAAAAACATTGTAGGTGTAATGTGTAGGTGTCCCAATACTCAGGGGCATAACTTGGAAAGACTGGGCCCGATAGCAAACTTTTGACAGGGGCCCCCCTCCCCTGGGTATCACACAACCCCCCCTTGTAGATAGTGCCTCCCTATAGATTCCGCCACACAGCGCCCCCTATAGATAGCACCATACATCCCCCCTGTAGATAGCGCCATACACAGCACCCTGTAGATAATGCCTTACAGCCCCCCCCTGTAGATAATGCCATACAGCCCTCCCCCTGTATATAACTTCATACAGCCCCCCTGTATATAACGCCATACAGCCCCCCTGTAGATAACGCCATACAGCCACCCCAGTAGATAAGACCATACAGGCCTCCCCCTCTAGATAACGCCATACAGCCCCCTGTAGATAACACCATACAGCCTCCCACTGTAGATAACGCCATACAGCCCTCCTCTGTAGATAACGCCATACAGCCCCTCTGTAGATAACGCCATACAGCCCCAAACCCCTCTGTAGATAACGCCATACAGCCCTCCTCCTGTAGATAATGCCATACAGCCCCAAACCCCCCTGTAGATAACGCCATACAGCCCCAAACCCCCCTGTAGATAACGCCATACAGCCCCCTGTAGATAATGCCTTACAGCCCCCCTGTAGATAACACCATACAGCCCCCTGTAGATAACGCCATACAGCCCCAAACCCCCCGGTAGATAACGCCATACAGCCTCAAACCCCCACCTGTAGATAACGCCATACAGCCCCAAGCCCCCCTGTAGATAACAGCATACAGCCCCCTGTAGATAACTCCATACAGCCCCCCTGTAGACAAAGTCATACAGCCCCCAACCCCCCCCCCCCCGGAAAAAAAAACGCATATAGTTTGTCCTACAAAAGAGATGTTTTCCCTATCCACAGGATAGGGGATACATGTGTGATCGCTGGCAGCGATAAGGAGAACGGGGGACCGAAAGTCCCCCGAAATTCTACATGAGAAACCTCGGACTTCTAGGGTATGTGCAGTTCAATAAAAATGAGAGGAGCGCCCGGTGCACAATTCATTTCTATGGAGCTGCCGACAGACCCCCGAAGTCCGAGGTTTGTCATGGAGAACTTCGGGAGACTTTCGGTCCCCCGTTCACCTTATCGCTGGGTGTCCCAGCGATCCCACATTTATCCCCTATCCTGTGGATAGGGGATGCATGTCTTTTGTAGGAACAACCCCTTCAGTGGCATCGCGCTGTAGCAGCCATGGTGGCTGCTAGCCGAGCCTCCGACCTTGGTGGGGGGGCGACGGCTGCTACAGCTGTAGTTACGCCACTGCCAATGCTTGTATCCATACAGTGCATATAAAGATATTAAATAATATTTTGTTTAGTAGCCCCCTTAATAACTTGTACTGCACTATTTTACTTTGTCTGCAACTATGAAGTGAATCACACAGGCATATATTACATCAAACTTCATGTACTGTAGTACCTCAACCAGAGGCGTAACTTTATCCACGCGCTAAAGATAAAGACCTCATGAACAAGGTGTTGGTGTTTCACAGCATTCAGCAGTAAAGAGAATGAAAGCCAAGCAAAGCTCGCACGAGCACCGTGGCCCCTTACAAACAGCTGATTGGCAGGGGTGCCTGGAGACGGACCTCCCACCCATCAGATATTGATAGAATATCCTAAGGGAAAGGGCCATCAATTTTCTCTATCCAGAAAAAACCCTTTAAGCACACGCACAAACATGCACACATCACCACACTTTATACTACTATTTTATTTAATGAGAAGACAATGTCAGCTTAAAATCAAAGCAATAAATGAACGAGGCAAACAACAACTATTCACATTTTTTTTAAAGCACATCTTTAGTTTGCTGTTGGTACATATATATAGAGAGAGAGAGAGAGAGAGAGAGAAAGAGAGAGAGAGAGAGAGAGAGAATGATATGTAAGTTCTGATTCATTTGATATATACCTTTGACCTATTCAGATAAAATACATTTTGTAGAACACATCTGCTTTATTTTTCACCCCGCTTTTTCCAAAAGTTGAAAAGCTACAGGCATAGTTTGATCAACAGGATTGTGCCCTTAGCTAAATGCTTTGAAATCAATATCATCCATTGATCTCCGAGATTCTGCAGACAACAGGCCTCATTTTGTTTAGCCTGATGGCATATTGTGATAAACAGATAAACTCCAAGTAAAATATTAGTCTGCAGCAAGAAGTTAACTCAAATGACATCAGCCTGTCTATACTAGTGTTTTACGATGCTTCCAAAATGTCACCATAGGCTGTGATAGACCCATCTTATAATTAGAATAGAATTTACAACGTTCTTATCTCACTACCCCCAGCATGGAGTGAAATGATGGGACACTTCTGGAATAGCTTTCCTGTAACACTACATAATTATCTATGGCCATTCCCATTATTGTCTCAGCTAAACCAGATCAGGATTGACCAAGCAAATACTATAGGGGCATGCCTCGGGCATCACAGATTAGTGGGATAGTATAGAAAATGAGCTGTAATAATTGTATCTAGTTATTTGTTTATTTGTTTGTTTTTTTTTATTCATAGTCAGGGTTTTTTTGTTTGTTTTTTTAACAGATTGGTCTTATTGTCCTGTATTACAATAATGGAGGAGTAGATATAGGATAATGTGATGTAAACTTGTTGTGATGGGAATTGCTATTTTAGGGAATTTTTGGTTTTACATACAACGCCTTGGGCATTGTCAACTGTAAATACAGTCAGGCCCCTGCCCATTACCCCTCATAACTCATAAAGGCATCTAATGTGTTGCTATTGTGTTTCCATACATATGTACATAGTACACTGCCCAACATTGAAAGCAGTACACAGCGTTAGTTAATTCCAAATAGGAGCTATAGCGGCTCAAAAAAACAATTTGTATTCATAGTCTATCCAGCCTGGATCAATGCAACCATGGTATTGACTAGTAATTTGCTATTTGAGGTCCCCGACACTGTAATATGTTACAATTGAATGCAATTGTAGAGCTTGGCTAAGTTCACACATAGAAAACAAGAATTGCTCACAACTGGCATGACTTCATTTTCTACAATGGGAGTCATATCTCCCTTCACTCGGCCTCATCCAGTGTATTTCGATAGAGAGCTAGGGCTAGGTGAAGGGGAGCCTTGCTACAATTCTGCATTAGCTTGTAATACATACCAGTTATATGATCCTAACATTTAACCTGCATAGTTATTGATCAGTATTATTAATGTTGCCACTCAGTTTACTAATAGGCGTTCACTGAACGATAAGGAATCCCGGTGTCATCTACGTCAATATTTAGGGGAATGTAACTTTGTACTTTAATATCTTGACATTACTGGTTCATGGGGAACTAATAGACGACATCCTTATAACTACAAGATCAGCACTCTCTATACGCCCACCGGGTGCCAGGGGTGGCTGGAGGTTGATTTCTATGTCTACAGCCAGCAGCAGCTTCCACAGTTTCTTCAGTTATAGTTCTGTGTTACCTAAAGAATTGTTTACAAGGACCAATTATTGGCACAGAGAAGGATAATGAGGATCCATAATGATAATTATCTCATGTAAATTGGGAAAAATTAGAAATGTGGTCAATTGATTTTGCATACAGGAACATGGTTATTTGTAAATGTGTGAAAATGGTGATTCAAGGGTTTGTCTATCTTTGAAACCATTTTTTTAAATTGCTCCAATGCATCTAACAAAAATAAAATAAACCAAATTTGAAAATAGTTTTGATTAAAAATCTTCTACCGTTGTGTGTTTACAGCTCCCATGCGGACCTATTTGTCTCTATGGTTTCTGTCCTTGTGTAGTCTGATGTTCTTGTGTTACTCCACTCTTTTTTCCACCTTCTCTACTGTATGTAAATCAGCAAGTAGAGTGGGCATGACTGCAGTATTAGGGCTAGTTTACACTGAGTTTTTTTGGCGCTGTATTTGACGTGGAAACTGCGTCGGAAACCTTGCCAAAAAAACTGCAGAAATCGCCTCCCATTGATTTCAATGGGAGACGGAGGCGGGAATAAAAAGCAACATACTCTTTCTTCCCGCGGTTATGTCTCTGACCTCCCATTGAAATCAATGGGAGACAGAGAAAGCGTTTTTCGTGGCGGTTTTTGCCCGCGGCGCTCCATGGCCCCAGCCAAAAAATGCAGCGAAAGGAAGGAATTTTGAGGCAGATTTTTCTGCCTGCAAATAAACTCTGTGTGAACATACCCTTTGACTGCACAGTGTTTATTTGTAAGATGTAGTCATGGAAACACATAGGTCTGCATAGAAGCTGTTTACACAAAACTGTAGGAGACTTTTATATCAAAATTATTTGGATGGTTGCTTCATTTTTTATTTTAGATGCATTAAAGTAATGCAAAGGTGTACAAAGCCTTTCACAGAGCTTGATATGGGGAAATAGAATTATGATTATTGGCAATCATTCGGTGCAAACTGTCTTTATATACATTATATTAAAAGATGGATATAGATACAGTTTTTGGCAAAACAAAGTGAAGATTAGTTCAAAACTATAAACCAAAACATGAATAAAATAATGGTTCCATGGGAACGTGCGTTTATTGCGGTAACATTTGTGGTTACCACAAGTGTCACACGACCTCAATGTTTCCCAAAGATGGAATTGTCATACAACTTTTTCTCCCATAGGAAAACTTTGAGGTTGTGTGACGTTCTACCATTACAATAATACCATCGCACCTCTAAAAGTCACCATGAAGCCCTAGCCGAAAAATGACTTTGATTGCACTTTTTCATTTCTCGCCCTTCCACTTTCTTCCATGCCAATATTTTAACCCCTTATTGACCAAGCTATTTTTGTTTACGTTTTTCCATCAACGCATTCAAAGAGCTTTAACTTTTTTATTTTTACATCGACATAGCTGTAAAAGGTCTTGTTTTTTTCTGGGACAAGTTCTATTTTATAATAACACCGTTTTGTGATACATTTAATTTATTAACTTTCATTAACTTTTTTTTTTGGGGGGGGGATAAAAAAATACAGCAATTTCACCACTCTTTATTGCATCCTAAATTTACGCCGTTTACCATGTGGTAGAAATAACATAACTTTATTCAGCGGGTCGTTATAATTGCAATTACCAAACTTATATAGTTTTCTTATGTCTTACTACTTTTACACAGTAAAAACACCTTTTCAAAAAAGTCATGTTTTAAGAGCCATAACTTTTTTATCCTCCCGCCGATGCAGTTGTATGAGGGATTTTTTTTTTCTTTCGCGGAATGACTTGTAGTTTTTATTGGTATCATTTTAGAGTACATGCAACTTTTTGATCACTTTCTATAAAAAAATGTTGAAGGCAGAATGAACAGAAACGTTTTGGCATTGTTCTTTATTTGATTTTTTACGGCGTTCACCGTGCGGGTTAACTAATATAATCCTTTATAGTTGGGGCTTTTTTGGACGCGACAATAGGTGTAACTTTTTTTTGTTATTTCAATAATAAAGCATTTTGTAAGGGGAAAAAGTTTTTTTTTTTAATAATACACTGCAATAATTCTGTAATAGTGTAAAACTGACAGGCATCTGTTATTCCATGCCTCTGGCATGACCTAATAGGCATTTACTAAAGCAGACCTGTGGGCCTTTATTAGGCCAGCGGCTGCCATAGGGACCATCGGCAACCCCATGATCGCATCGCTAGTGTGCCGATGGGGTGAGAGAGGGAGCGCCCTCCCTCTAA
The DNA here is from genome assembly GCF_050947455.1 of Rhinoderma darwinii. Taxonomy (NCBI): domain Eukaryota; kingdom Metazoa; phylum Chordata; class Amphibia; order Anura; family Rhinodermatidae; genus Rhinoderma; species Rhinoderma darwinii. The sequence continues at coordinate 58,426,042 of NC_134687.1, forward strand.
AACCACTGAGATGCGGCTGTCACTACTGACCACCGCATCTGAGTGGTTAAATGGGTGGGATTGATGATGATTTCGATCCCATCCGCTCGAGCAGGTCTACTCTAAGCCCTCAGGTACCTCCGGTATCTGAGAGGAGGAAGCTTTAACTGCTCTCGGCGGCGCTGCTTTATTCTGATGCAGCACCGTAAAAAGGCTTCTGCATCAGAATAAAGCCCATTAGTGACCACCGTGAAAAGGCGTATTGGTGGTCACTAACCGGTTAACAGGTCTAGTGACAATAGAGAGTAAACTGAGCTGAGAAGTACAAATGGCAATCTGCCCTGATATATGTTTATAGATCTTTTCCCCTTATGTCTTTTGTTTTAGCAAATCAGTTCAGTACAAATTACCATGCCCGGCTGTTTTATCACCTCCTGTATTCCCCACGTGCCACCTTCTGACATGCTCTTTACTGATTGTCAGTAAACTTACTGTTGATTGATAATCCTACCTCTAATGCACCTGCTTATATAAAGCATGTAGGAAAGTTCACCCTCCTGACATTTTCGAAAAGACAGAAAATTTAATGAACTGGGAATAAACTCCTATGCCGTGGGAGATATGAATCCAGCAATGACCATGGCATGGATCTTTAAATTGCTCTTGTTCTTCTGATGTTGATTTTTATTATATATGTGTATTCATGGCACATGAACTATGATCAGTCAGCTTAGAAATGACCCATATATTACGGCAATATTAAAAACATTGCTTATTCTAGCTTTACCAAGCTTAAATTGCTGTCTCTCCCATTGTCCCCAGTATCATCAATATGTTACATTCTTCTCACCGAATGACAGGTTATGAAAACAAATGCTTTCTTCACTTCGACCAGCATAACATGATTGCCTCGGCCAATAACAAGATTGTGTTGGTTCATAGTAATTTGTTAGTAGGTGTTATTGATCACTGTATCAATGACATTTTCAATCATATATTATTGTCCTGTGGGTGTACTGTATGATGAATGGCCGTGGCAGTAGTGACATTGCAGAGATATATGTCTTGAAAGATACTTTATTTTAAAATGTTAAGTGAGTGCTTCATTTTACAGCAGTTAAAGGCTCACTAAATACACATGAGATTATAAGGGCAATGACATTCACAAATACATATTAAGGTTGACTGGCCTATCCATGCTAATAGTATAAGATTTACATCTCAGGATCCTGTAGGCACAGAACGTCTGGCGCCTTAGACTCCGCCCATCAAGTAGGCCACACCTTAAGTCATTTGCGGCTTTAAAATGTTTAAAAGCAAAACATTGTGGTGCAATTTTCACATCATGTGACGACCCCTTTTCAGCCTTTCCCTTGTCCCACCTTCAGTGTTCTCCTTTCATTCCCACAGCACTATGATCACTTAACTGATCTATAAATATCCATAATTAGCATATAAATACACATTATTTACATATGAATACATCCTATTCAGTGCATTGATATGTAAATTCTTTATTTAATAGGCGCCCTTCCCCCAGAGTTTCCCATAGGCATAGGCCTACTGTGCCTATAAGTAAATTTGTCCCTTAATGCTACAGATATTCATGTACCACAGGCAGACATTTTTTAGACCTCATATCAGCTACCCCCATTGCAGAACACTACGCTCAGGTGTCCTTAGGTTAAAGTAGTTGATAAAAGGTAATAAAAGTTTAGATTAACCTACATAAGATGTACAGTAACTACAGCTATGAGATGTTGACCCAGGTGGACATACCATATGTACAGTCTGTATAGCTGCCAACCACCACCTTTAAGTGCCAATTTAATTTAATTGTTTAAAATTGGTACAGAATTCAACGCCAACTAATTTCATATCTTTTTATAGGTGTCGGCGCTCCATTTTTCTGATAGGGAGCACAGAATCCCCACAGTCAGAGATAAAATGTTGTCTTCTGGTAGCTGCCACTAGAGGGAGCTCATTGTATACCAAAGTATACAGCTGTTATTGACTTCAATGGGAGTTGTACAAATCTGTATGCAGTAAGATTATTCCCATTGAAAATGGACGGCTGCCAGAATGTTATATGACAGTATATTATGGTATATGCCTTAACATACTGAACATACTAAATGGTGGCCACCTTGGGCACTCACAGATCCCATCTTGCTTGATTAATCAGTTGTTATGCTGCAAAGTGGTCCACATATATTTCTTGCGCAGGGCCTTCTGATGTCTATGTAATGCCACTACATTCAAGAGGAATAAAGTGAGAAACAAAACTGAACCCCAAGCCCACGCTATTACATTTGGTCTTTGACACAAGTGTTTTGGGGTAAAAGTGAGGAGGTGGTCAGGCAAGCCATATAAATGTCGTCAATATGAACTGTATGACCATTTATAAGGGGTGTGTAAGTCATCAGGTCCAGACACAATTGTTTGTTAGGTTGGCATGGTGTTTGAACATCATTGGTTATGTATGGTTGGAATATTTGGTTGGTTGATTGGCATCATTGGTTGTTTATATATGGGTACTTTTCCATAAAACATAAGGCTAATGGCTTATAGGAGAAGCCTGTCTATCTGCAAGGTCTTTTGTAATTTCTTTTCATATTGTATCCTTCATCTTCAGTTTTATCGACATATTGGAACTTTCAAGTACCAATTTTTTTTATACCACAACGTATATCCTTGATATATTTCAATTCCTCATAATTTTTAACATCTCAGTTTGCTGACAATGAATGGGATTTTTTTACATCCAGAGGCTGAAATCCCAAAACAGACCTAATACTTCTCACAGCTCAGATATTGCTTCAATTGTATCCAGTTAAGGTGATCCTCTGTGAGCTAAACAGCCTGGAATCCAAACTGTTACATTTTACCCAAACTGATACATTGTAATAGACTGTCAGGACAGGAAAGAGATTTGTGCTATATAGGCCTCATACACATTTGCGTTGGAGGCTCCATTAAGGGCCTCCGGTGCAGATCTGGCAAAGAATACCAAAAACCAAACCATTTCTGGTAAAACCATTCACACCTCCGGAAACCCGATGGAACCGATTAAAGTCAATGGATTCCTTCGGCCGCTGGTGGCGTCCGTTGGGTAACGGAAGCAGCGCTTTGTTATTTCAGTTGTTCTGCTCCTCTAATGGAGCAGAAGAACTGAAAGCCAAACACAGGTGTGAACCCAGCCTTATATATTCCGCTCACAGTGGACTGCAAAGTCTAGCTACATGTGTAGCAAATCCTCAGCTGTAGGTCAGAACAGGTTTCCAGCCTTTGGATGTTCCCATTCACTGTCTGCAAACAAAGATTTGAAATTGGTAACTCTAAAAACCCAGAGCATATTAGAAAGTTTTATAACTTAATCAAACCCCGATTAAGATTTAACTAAAATCGAAAGACACTTTAAGCGTGGAGTCAATACGGCCTAACTCTTAGATGAAAACAGAAATTTCTGCTTGCATGGCTTTGTTTAAGGGAGGTTTATCAATCTTCTGTCCCTTAAATAACACAAGTACATATAAAATTGGGACATTAAGCATTAGAAATGTGAATAGAAATGATTAAATACATGTATATTAATGTTCATTACAGCTTGGTGGTGCTAATATTCATGCCTCTGATTATAGCTTTAGTCATTGGTGCTGTTTATTCTACTGATATTTAAATGTAATCAAGATATGTGTTGTTTTTGACACCATGCCGACTTCATCTTTTGCCTTTTATTTAACAAAGTTTATTTGGATCACTGCTATGTCAGCTTTACACTTCAGGCCAAAACGTTCACCGTAAAAACATTCTTTCTTTTGTAGTCACTGAAAAAAGCTGTTACTTAGTTACACGGCTGAAATTTGTTTTAGAAACATATTTTTGATGGTTTGACATAAATCCTGGCCTTGGATTAAAGTTTCTTTACAACTTAAATGTGTTTTTCAAATAATGGACTATTTGTTGGCATTTAATATCTATCATCTATCTATCTATCTATCTATCTATCTATCTATCTATCTATCTATCTATCTATCTATCTATCTATCTATCTATCTATCTATCTATCTATCTATCTATCTATCATCTATCTATCTATCTATCTATCTATCTATCTATCTATCTATCTATCTATCTATCTATCTATCTATCTATCATCTATCTATCTATCTATCTATCTATCTATCTATCTATCTATCTATCTATCTATCTATCTATCTATCTATCTATCTATCTATCTATCATCTATCTATCTATCTATCTATCTATCTATCTATCTATCTATCTATCTATCTATCTATCTATCTATCTATCTATCTATCTATCTATCTTTCTATCTGTCTATCTATCTATCTATCTATCTATCTATCTATCTATCTATCTATCTATCTATCTATCTATCTATCTATCTATCTATCTATCATCTATCTATCTATCTATCTATCTATCTATCTATCTATCTATCTATCTATCTATCTATCATCTATCTATCTATCTATCTATCTATCTATCTATCTATCTATCTATCTATCTATCTATCTATCTATCTATCTATCTATCTATCTATCTATCTATCTATCTATCTATCTATCTCATTATCTATCTATCTATCTATCTATCTATCTATCTATCTCATTATCTATCTATCTATCTATCTATCTATCTATCTATCTATCTATCTATCTATCTATCTATCTATCTATCTATCTATCTATCTATCTATCTATCTATCTATCTATCATCTATCTATCTATCTATCTATCTATCTATCTATCTATCTATCTATCTATCTATCTATCTATCTATCTATCTATCTATCTATCTATCTATCTATCTATCTCATTATCTATCTATCTATCTATCTATCTATCTATCTATCTATCTATCTATCTATCTATCTATCTATCTATCTATCTATCTATCTATCTATCTATCTCATTATCTATCTATCTATCTATCTATCTATCTATCTATCTATCTATCTATCTATCTATCTATCTATCTATCTATCTATCTATCTATCTATCTATCTATCTATCTATCTATCAATCATCATCATCTATTTATATATATGTAAGTTTTTTTTTTAGGTAGACCATAATTGAGAGGCAATGCCGATGATTTTCACATTTTTTTGTGAATAATATTAAAAATGCTGATATTCAGAGCTGTCAAAGCTCAGTGTTTAAAACTTTACCAAGCTACAGAAAGTTTTTCTAGAATTGCATAGGACTCTGCCATTAAGAAAGCACTTTTTGGTCAGCAATATCTGTCATGTTTCCTAATAGTCAAATTACACAGCCATTATTTTGAAGCGACAGTTTTAGAATGAAGACCTCATTTGACTGACATTCATTCTTATGCATATAGACTGCTAAAAACATGTACGTTTTGATGATTATTTACATGTCTTGGGATCTTGAATATCACATTTGTTTTTTGCTGCTTCTTACACATGATATGTACCTTTCAGATATGTTTTTACTTACAGTACGTAGCAACAAAATGATTTCACGTCTCCAAAGCACAATGGTGAATCTACACATTACAGTGCACCTACACAAGACAAATTGACTTTAAATGTCACTTGTATTATTGATCTGCTGGTTCAGTGTTGGGAAATATTGCATCAATTGAGATGTTTTCTGCTTTAGTAATATTTAGGCATATTTGAATCTCTCTTATTGGCCTATCCTAATTTTAGTGTATGAAAAACAAAATAACTGCTGCCAATCCAAAGCTATAGCTACAGGAAGACACCCAGACCCTAACCATAACCTCAAGGCCCTTTTCCCAAATAAGAATACACAAGTATTATTCTTTAAATGGCACATGGTAAGCGGGGGTTCTGTTACAGATTTAGTATTGAGACCCAAGGGCATGAAGTTACACCTCTGTGCCAATCAAACTGATGCATGGCTAATGGCACATGTCTTTACATCCCCCTGCCTTCCCATATGATACATATGTAATCAGAAAAGCATTACCATGATTTGTAATACCCAACTCCTAATGTTATTAGATTTTTGTATGCCCTAAAACTTTTACTCTGACTTTTGTTTACTATAAAATTTCCGAAAAAATTTAGTTTATGCTACATGTGTATATAAACTAATATATAATAACTAGCAATATTGCCTTTCAGCCAGCATTGGACTGGGGTGTTATAGGCCCACAAGAGAAAATGTTTCTGAGGTCCTACACAATGAGCATGTCATGTCTTTATGTAATTGTAAACTATGTTGTTATCATTGTACACACAGGACATAGGTCATTTACAAATCAACCCATCTGAATAGACCCTATCTAAAAATGTTTGCCCCTGTTCGGCTTTTTCCGGAAAGCCGATGTATCGGAGTATGGGCTCATAGACTTTCTATTGAGTCCGTACACCGATACATTTATTTCCGGAAAAAGCCGAACAGACACGAAGCAGCTGAGTGCTCACACGAGCACTTCAGCTGCTTTGTTCTAGTGATTGGTGGGGGTCTCCGTGCTCGGACCCCCACCAATCCAAACTTCTGACATGTCACTATGACATGTCAGAAGTTTGTCGAACGTTTAGCTACACTTTAAAGGATTCACTTGTGTCCTGATTAAGGAGTAGTTTGCCTTTGTGCGGAAGTACTGGTATCCTCTAATATTGCAAAGGAACCATTGGTCCACCACAAGCACCAGTTTCCAGGGGTGCAACCTCTGTACCTTATATACCTACGACCCTGAAAATGGACACAGTGATGTCCCTGCACAGGAATAATTCTTACACTTATGTCACACAACATGGATAATGAGTAAGAACTAGTAAAAGGAAAAAATATATATACTAGACTGTACTTCTCAATCACATTAAATATCTTTATGACAACATCAAATAGCACAAAAAACACAGACGATTGGTTAACAATTATTAAAAAAGCACAAACATGTGCAGGACCCGTTCTAACCCTTGGTTGAGCTAGAATAAAGCGCATAGGGAGAAGGTTAAGTAACAAACCATAGAACACAAAAAAATGTATGATATATCAGAGAATCAACAATGCATGGGTACATGAAAACATGGCAGATGGAAACAAACAATGCAATATCAAAGGAATATGTAAATTAAAAAATTAAGGATCTCACAATAGCGGTCAGGGTACCTATAGCACCATGTGGGTGAAAAAACTCCATCGTGTCGTTGTGTTACTGGCTTTATCAGGGGGTCACATGATATGTCATATTATCCCATCACAGTGATAATAAACACTGTAAAATTATAGAAAGGGATAATAAACACAGTGATGTCACACCCGAGATAATAAATCCAGTTATGTATGAGTGATAAATACAGTGATGTCACAATACAGACATATTAAACAATGATAGTATCTGCACAGAGATAATAAAACAGTGATGCATCAGCATAGCCCTGACGCACACAGTGATGTCACAGTACATAGAAGTTGAAGGCAATGGTTATTGCACTCAGTGATAATGCCTACAGTGATATCACAGAATAGGGATAATGAGCATAGTGATTTCACAGCTAAAAGCAAAGTAACATAGTGATGTCACTGGCATAATGAACACAGAATTATAATACAAGGACACTGCACACAATAATGTCACAACACAGAGGCAATAAACACTGGTATTCCCTTATGCGGCCAAGTGGCCAATCAGTCCCCTCAGGCTCTAGGGCCCAGGTTTGACTGCTACCTTTGCACCCCCTATAGTTATGCCCCTTGCATGGACAGGTTCACAGTAGATAGATAGGTTTTTGGTCACTGTTAGTAGGTTGATAGAGTATATAGTTAGTTGTGGTTCACGTTATATTGCACCAGTGAATTTCAATTCGTTCTGGAAGAACTTGCTTTAATTTTTTTCTGAAACACTATAAGAAGCATTTTTTAATTAGAATTAAAAAAAAAATGAATGTGATATAGTTAAATGTTGCAATGATTAGACAGTGAACGCCAGAGACTAAGGCATTGAGTGGCAGATAAATTAGCAGCTAATTGACAAAATAAGTGAAAAGCAGAGTAATGGGTGAAGAATAGCAAAGTAATAAGAACCTAAAATGTGATAAATATCTATTTAAATGAAGCTCCTGAGACAAAGAAAGAGTCATATGCAGTAAATATTGTATGAAAGTTAAAATGTGCAGACTAAATACCAAGTAAACGGGAAAATATGCTACCAAGCCAGGAGGTCGTTTCCTTTGCATTTTAAAAATAAATACATATATCTGAGCTGGATACATGAAATCACAATCTTTTTATTCTCAGTACTGGATTACATTTAGAAGCCCGTAGGCACAGCTTGGCGCCTTAGACTCCGCCCATCAAGTAGACCACACCTTAAAGGGGTCATGTGGAGAGCGAAAAGTATTAGCAGTGTACTCACTGTACATGCGCTAATATCCATTCCGGTCCCCTGTCGTGCTGATTATGAGATTTTAATAGATTTCTAATAGCGCTGGCGGGGGACTGGACGTATAGTGGCACAGTCTAACTTCATGATGTGCGACTCTTTGTCATGTGACTGGCCCCTCTGCACTCTATGTAATCGCTGTGCTACTGCTTGTACATAGAGTACACTGTTTTACTTTTTGCTCCCCCCATAACCCATTTATGGCTTTAAAATGTTTGTCTGTTCTAACAAAATAAAGCAGAACATTGTGGTGCACTCAAGGCTCATGGGTGCAACTTCTTTTCACAACCGATAGCCGCAGCCCCACCATCTTTCAGCTGCATCGCTGGATCTTTCGAGTGAGGGGCGTTGCTAGAATCTGAAAAGATTAGAAGGACACGAGCCCAAGACATATGTTTGTGCCCTCCCTAAAAAAATAAAAATTTGTTTATATATCAGAGACAGTATATCTATTCGATTGCGACCCCTATAGTGACGCATCTGCAGAGGATTAGATAAAGAGTCTCAGTAGACAGTATCACACATTGTAAGCTTAGATACATGACTCAGCAGACGGTATTAAACATTATAAGCTTAGATACATGGCTAAGCAAACAGTATCCACACATAATAGGTTTGAATACATGGCTCAGCAAAGAGTATCCCAAATGATAGGCTTAGATAAACGACTCTACAGACAGTATTACAAATGCTTAGATATGGTGCCTCAGCAGACAGTATTCCACACAATAGACTTAGATACATAGCTAAGAAGACAGTACCACACATGATAGGATAAGATGCACTATTTAAGACAGTATCCCACATGAGAGGTTTAGTTACAGGGCCTCAGCAGACAGGATCGATATAGTTACCCTCCTTGCTCCTGAGGCAGTTCCTCTTCACCTCGTGCAGCACTGGGTCCTGACGCCGTTCAATGTCAGGATGTGTGCCGCGCGTACCACGTTCTGACACTCAACAGCAACAGGACCCAGCGCTGCCTCCGGAGCTGAAAAGGACCTGACTTAGGAGCGATAAGGGTAAGTATATGGAGGAGTTACTGTAGTAACAAGGTCTCAAGTAGTTTCACCTATTCAAAAACTACAAAGGCCCCATTGCTACAATAACTGTTGACCAACATGGTGTGACGTGCCATGAGTCCTCCTGGCTCCAGGGTCTGGTTGCAACTGTGACTTCTGTGACCCCTATAGCTACACTACTGGGTGAACTTCTCTCAACATCTAGCGCCCTCTGCAGTCTTCCCCTTGTCCCTCCCTGTGTGTCCTACTCCTACTCTCACAGCCCTATGACTGTCTATTTAACATTATTACATATAAATGCACACTGTTCAGTGTATCAATATGTTGATTTTCATTTATCAGGTGCCTTCTCTAAGTTCACCTGTAAATCCAAGCCTACTGTGCCTATAGGTAACTCTGACCCTTATCTTCCAGCATCATTAGAACCGGTATTACTGATTTATATAAGAATGTTGTGATGTGGTGAAGAGACAATGTAATGTGAACATGGTCAATAAGAATTTTTTAGCATACTAATTATTTTGAGGACATACATAACAATATTAGGCCACATTTCCACAGCTATTGGTTACTGTATTAATTCGGCCAACTGAAAGAGGTTTTCCCATAGTCCTTCCTGGGACCCCTCCTCTGTTAGCTCTGCTGACTCAGCATGACCATGTATTACGTAGTGGCCTCTTTATTTGAACGGGCGCTGAGTATTTATACATTTCCACTGCAGAAGCCACAGACAACAATAAAAATGGGTTACAGAGGCCGGACCAGACCAGATCGCAAGGGTGTCTCTATTTTAAGAAGAGTTTATTAGTTATCTGAGGGGACTGTTCTTATATGTCATCCTATTCCCACAAGGTCAACCTTTTATTTCCCCTTAACCCCTTAATGACCGGGCCATTTTGCACGTTAATGACCAAGGATTATTTTTTGCTTTTTCATGGTCGTATTCCAAGAGTCGTAACTTTTTTTTTATTCCGTCGACATAGCCGTATAAGGGCTTGTTTTTTGCGGGACGAGTTGTATTTTGTAATTGTACCATTTTTAGATGCTTACAATATATTGATTAACTTTTATTAACTTTATTTTAGGAGAGAATTGAAAATAAGCAGTTATTCCAGCATTGATTTTCACGTTATAAATTTACGCCGTTTACTATGCAGCGTAAATAACATGTTCACTTTATTCTATGGGTCGGCACGATTACGGGGATACCAAATATGTAAAGGTTTTATATGTTTTCCTACGTTTGCACAATAAAAAGCCTTTTAGAAAAAAATTACTTCTTTTTGCATCGCCGCGTTCCAAGAGCCGTCATTTTTTTATTTTTCTGTCGATGTGGCCGTATATGGGCTTGATTTTTGCAGGCCAATGTGTAATTTTTATTAGTACTATTTTGGGGTACATAGGACTTATAGATTAACTTTTATTTTATTTTTTATGGGGGGAATGGGAGAAAAGAGCGAATTTTGCGATTGTTTTTTGCGGTTTTTTTGGACGCCGTTCATCCGGCGGTTTAATTAATGTGTTCATTTTATTGGTCAAGTTGTTACGATCGCAGGGATACCATATATGTGTATGTGTGATTTGTTTTGGCACTTTTACTGAATAAAACCACTTTTTGGGCAAAAAAAGTTGTTTTATTTGATTTTGACTGTAATTATTATTTTTTTTTTCTACAAACTTTATTTAACTGATTGACATTTTTTTTTAGTCCCACCAGGGGACTTCACTATGCGATGTGCCGATCGCATATATAATGCTTTGGTATACTTCGTATACCAAAGCATTATTGCCTGTCAGTGTAAAACTGACAGGCAACCTGTTAGGTCATGCCTCTGGCATCGCCTAACAGGCAGTTGCTAAAGACAGACCTGGGGGTCTTTGTTAGACCCCCGGCTGTCATGGAAACCCGACAGCGACCCGCGATTTGTTTGCGGGGGTGCCGATCGGGTGACAGAGGGAGCTCCTCCCTCTGTCAAACACATTAGATGCCGCTGTCACTATTGACAGCGGCATTTAATGGGTTAAACTGCCGGATTCGGCGCGTGCTTCGATTCCGGCAGTTGCAGCAGGAGCCAGGCTGTGTATAACAGCCGTGCTCCTGCCGCTGATCGTGTGGGTACACTGGCAGTACCCACGCGATCAGAGGACGGATATATCCGTCCTCCTGCGCGAACTAGCAGCTGCTGAGGACGGATATATCCGTCCTTCGGCGTTAAGGAGTTAATGAACAAATGTTTAAAAAAATCTATTCTCCATTGATTCCCCAAAATGTGAATCGCTTTGACTAGCTGCAAATTTCAAACCAAATGTAACAAGTTGTCCAGCATTAGAAAAATGAGTCTGTTGTTGTTTCAGAAACAGTGATAGGCTGGGTTCACACGACCATGTTACGTCCGTAATGTACGGAACGTATTTTGGCCGGAAGACCCGGACCAAACACAGTGCAGGGAGCCGGGCTCCTAGCATCATAGTTATGTACGACGCTTGGAGTCCCTGCCTCGCTGCAGGACAACTGTCCCGTACTGTAATCATGTTTTCAGTACAGGACAGTGGTCCTGCAGCGAGGCAGGGACTCCTAGCATCGTACATCACTATGATGCTAGGAGCCCGGCTCCCTGCACTGTGTTCGGTCCGGGTCTTCCGGTCGAAATACATTCCGTACATTACGGACGTAACATGGTCGTGTGAACCCAGCCACACTCATCTCTATCACTTGAATAGGGATACGCTGTAATACAAGACATATCCTATGAAGAACTATTTCTGAAAATTATATAAGCCTATCCTTATTTTTTTAATCTTGGTAACCCCATTTCTTTTAAAATGCTATCCAGCATATTTCTTTCTTCTGCGCAATAATTTAAATACAGCGAAAACTCCATATTTCTGAAATCTATTTAGTCGAGAAAACTATATAATTTATAAAAACTGTGATTTTTTTTAGTAATTAGATGTAAATCAAAAAGATCAATTAATCTTTTTTTTTTAGATAAATTTTTCTTTTATTGAAGTTACAAAAGTAACTTAAATAGATATTCTAACAAACACAAAAATGTACTCTCCCTTCCCCACTCCCGACCCTCTGTACAGATGTAGAAAGAAATAGAGTAGAAATAAAAAAAATAGAGTAACTCCATTTTAAGAAATAATTGAATTACTTTTATTGTGAAACATTTTTCCTATGAAACTAACATCACCGTCTGTGCACGCTAAGACATTTTACCAACATTTCAATTTACCTCAGTCTGTCTGACCTTCCCCACCATGAACAGATTCAATAAATATTTTTATCCACTTCGCTCTATGTATTTACAAACACCTACATACCTTCCTGTCGCAGAAATTCCTACTTCCCACACCTGCCTTAGAAAGGCATCTCTCTGTATCTGCAGGTGTCCACATTGTCCTACGTAGGAGCAAAATAACATAATACAGGCAATTTTCCTGTTAGAGAAGAAAAATAAAAACGTTCAAGCATATGTTCTTTATCGGTTTAGTATTGCGAGAAAACTTACCAAGAAAATTATTTCAAATTACACACAATCATACATATATATTTTTTTCATTCTTTATCATTTCATTTTTATTTCATTTTCTTCATTTTGAATTCCTGTGTCATGCACCGCCCAGTAAAAAAAAAACAAGAATTGTAATGATTGTCTGGACTCTGGTAGATTATTTTAACTTAAAGGTAATGTGTCGCTTTTTTTTTTAGTTAAACAGTTAGTGTATAAGTGATTAAACATTGTTCTAATTTTTTTCACGAGTCAGGAAATATTATAAATTAGATTCTAATTTATAACATTTCCCAGTGCTGGTCACTAGATGGAGCAATTCCCAAAATTGCAGCATTGGCATGTGGTAAAGCAACCACATTGCTTTATGCTGCAAAATTTGAGAAAACTCACTCGCTCTAGTGAGCTCACAGAATCCTCCCTCCTTTATCCTGGCTAGTGCCGGGAGAAATGAGGGGATTGAACGGTCAAACCTCCTACACTGTGTGTCGCCATTTTTTGAGCTAACACACAGTGTAGTAGGTTTACATACAGTAGTAATCACACACTAAAACACGTACATACACAGACCTAACTTACCTGCTCCTGCTGCCGCTGCTCCCTCCGGTCCGTCCGCTCGGTCTGCTCCCTCCGCTCCAAGTGCACAAGTCCGGAAGCCGCGACCGAAAGTAGTAATCTTACTGTCCGGCCGCGGCTTCCGGTCCACAAGAAAATGGCGCCGGATGTCGCTCGGCCGAAGACCTTCAATTTGGACTGTGTGGGAGCGGCGCATGCGCCGTTCCCACACAGACGGCGTACAGCATAGTGGATGGAACGGGCCCCGTTCGCATTCACTATGGGGCTGTATGTGCCGTATTCCATGTCTGTATGTGTCGTCAATCGACACATACAGAGATGGAAAAAAAAATGGCAGCCCCCATAGATAAGAAAAAGTGAAAAAATAAAAAAAAGTAAAACACAAACACACAAATAAATCATTTATTTTTTAATAAAACACTAAAAGCAAATTGATATAAAAAAATAAATTTCCGCGACACTCGTCCTTTAAGACAGATAAGCTTAGTGTATCAAAGATATATATTTGTCAATGAATCCAATATGGAGCGTCAAACAAATTGCTATAAGTTTTAGTAAAACCATTTGAGTAAGTGTTAAAATAGACCATTGTTCCGTTTTTACCACGCATGTTTGTTTATTAGGACAGTTGGTAGGGCAATGTTTCCTGAACATATTCTATTCTACACAATGCCTTCATACGGTTATCCCATTTTTTTTGTTCTGTTTTATGTTGGACATAAAATATCTGTCAGTGGATCCTGTCAACTTCTGCAGAATTGGCTAACAATTTAATATCTTCCAGGAGGGCTTTTACCTATCTGATCTTATAACTTCCACATAAATAAGTGGTGCCAGAGGGGTCTGACAGCTGCCCATTCTCCTGTATTGTGCTGTATAGGCTTTTGTGATGTTTTTTTTTTTTTCGTCTTATCATATGATGTGAAATCAGATTTTTTTTTTTTTTTTTTATTGGTACTTAATTTTCCATAAAAAAGTTACCGCTAGCTAATTAAATCAGTCTTGCTACATAGGATCATGGGTTTGTCCAGTCTCCCTTATGCTATTAACCAGCCCCATTGCTTTAACAATAAGGACAGAACAATATATAACAAACCCAATGGGCATTTTGATGTATTTTTTTTATTTTTTATAATGAACATTATCTTTTCAGGCTGAGCATTGCCTTTATAGGCATTTGTTTTGCAATAATTTATATTATATGAATGCTTTTAAAAAAGTTTATGTTTAGAACATTTACTAATAGAAAGGCATATGGAGTATTTATTGGCCGTATCACATTTCCCGAACTGTATATGCTGAAAAGCTGAGCTTCCTCTATCATTATAATATTAACTAGACGGGTATAAGAAAGAAGAGAAAATACTTGAGTCTAAACTAAATTAGTTAGTCATCTATCTATTATCTATCAAGATTCAGAGAAATGTCCAAGAAGATTCAGCGAAGGGGAAAATGAATACTTAATTTCACATATATTGGAAACTCATGCTCCATCAAGCTCAAGGAATTCTCCTACCAAGTGAGGTTCAGTACAAGTCCTGAGAATAAATCTGCTTTCCACACTTCTACCTCCCCATCATTTAATCACACTCTTCAAGAGTTCATTTTATCCTTGATTGCTTTTTTTTTTTTTCTCCAGAAATACCAAAAGCATCAATTGTTTTGCTTCTAGTATAATATGCCGCTGGGTCTCCAGGCTAATTCAAATAGCTGCTTTATGTGAATTGTATTTCTACCTGTAGTCCATAATACTGTTCTTGTAGAGAGTTTATATGTGTGCATAATGGTGTGTGTGTTTATGATCACATCACAGTCTACTAACATTAGTATGATCACAATTTCATACAATGGAATTAGTTCACTTTGTACTTGAAATCATAATGTTTTCCTAACTAAAAATTTAATTTTCAAAAATGTGTGAATATTTGTGGTGGTAATAGTAACAATAATACTAGTAGCAGTGTAGCTGTGTTTTAGATCATGATAAATATAACAAATAAACATATTTTGAGAAATTGTATTGAGATTTAAAGGAGTTGTTTGAGAAAAGGGTCTTTTTTTTCCCCCCAAAAAACATTGCCATTCTTGTCTATGTGTTGTCTCTGGTATTGCACTGCAGCCATATTCACTTAAATTGGACCAAGCTTCAATACCAGACTCTACTCATGGTGCCACTTCTTGAAAAATAAAAAAATCCAAACAACCACTTTAATGGTGTAAATTCACTTTTTATTTTATGTTTCCATTATTTCTTCCCAGAACATTATATGGCAGCATAGTTTGGAAGTAAACATTCCACTAACATTAACAATATAAATATAACATAGATGAGATGGTACAACTATTTATTTATTATCACAGTCAAAATCAAAGTATTCTTTAATAAAAAATATTTCAATAATTGTAGCTCTGCCCAATTTCACCTGAATAGGGCTGAGCTGCAAAACCAGACACCACCCATGGACCAGAGTGGCACTATTTTTTGAAAAAAATAAATAAACCCTTTTTGTATTCCTGGACAACTCGTTTTAATGCTGTTATTTACTTTTTTTAATCTTATTTGTGAATTAAATAATCTCAGAACAATATATGACAGTATAATTTGGATAGAAATATTCCATTAATATTACCAATATAAATGTAATATGGATGAGATGGGAAACAAATTTTTTCCTTTAGTAACTATGTATATGCACTATAGAAAAAGCAGGACTAATTTAGCTTCTGCGGAGCCTGCCTGGCATCAATGTATTTAAATTTGCAGCACCCATTGTATTTTTGCTATAGCCACTGAACATACCACCTTAAAATTTAGACTCTTCTAAAACACAATAAAATTTAGACTCTTCACCCCCAACTGGTAACACCAAGTTGTCAATTTATTCATTAATTTCTAGGATTAACAACAGAGGAATGACACAATGTAGAGTTCTAGAATTGTTATTTTTTGGGGAAATACAATGATTTACTAAAACAGACATGTCAGGAGAGGTGACAGGTTCTCTTTAAGATGACATTCTGATAAAGAGGCAAGAAGGTTTACTCTAGAATTTTATTGTATCACTTAAAGGACCCATAGCCGACCATTTTTACCATTCTATGAGTTGGAGTCGTGCTGTCCTGAGTACTACGCCTGTCCTGCTACACCACGCCTGGTGTCGCCTGCTGCCTAGTCCCATCCGAGCCTGTCTTGCTACTGTCTGAAGCTACCACAGGTACACCTATACAAACTATAGACTTTGACCTGGGTCCTGTTAGGCAGCTGCCATACCGTTAAGGCGGTACGGCCTATGGGTCCACGCACCCTTCGTGACAGTCTGTTTTAACCTAATGGAGAGCGCAGGGGTATATCAAACTTTATATTTTTTTAATCAAAATCAAAATAACTAACTTGGAATTTCAGATTTCCTTTAAACTCTAAAAACCACTGTTTCTGGGACCATTTCTTGAACATACTGAATTTACCGGTGGGATTAGTAGTTCCATTGCATTTCAGAGATATATCTATTACAGGGATCCATAGATTGCATTTTGTCATAGTCTTCTTTTTCTACCAAAGGGATTCGTTTTTACAAGTTTCAGGATAATGAGGGATTTTACGGGCCCTGTAGATTTCTTTGCAATGCCAATTAGCAGAATGATTTATTGAGGTATGGTAACTTCCGCCAAGAACTTAGAATACACACAAAAAACTAGAGTTTAGCACCAATATGGAATGTAAACCTCATATCTCTACTGTTTATTCTTCTTTGTGCTTTAGTATAAGCAGAATTAGAAAATAAAAAATATCCTTCGATAACTGTTCTTTCATATTGTTTACTGGTAAGAAGGGAACAATAGATCAAAGAAGTGCAATAATAATAATAATAATAATCTTTATTTATATAGCGCCAACATATTACGCAGCACTTTACAATTTAGAGGGAACATGAAACAAACAATATCAGACATTACATAGTGACAAAGTTCATTTACAATTCAAACCTGGGGAGTGAGGACCCTGCTCGCAAGAGCTTACAATCTATGAGGACATAAGGGAGACACAAAGTGTAATAGTGTTTGTTCTGTACAATGGTCTGGCCATTTTTATACACATGCGGTGGTAACATAAAGCTGCATGAGCCGGTCACCAGCCAGTATCCGTGTATGACGGACATGAAGAGAAGGAGTGTGAGGGAATCTTATTCTGATGACTAATCTAAATGGAGGGCCATGGAAAGGAGTCAGATTAGGGAATGTTATAGGCCTGTCTAAATAGATGTGTTTTCAGGGCACGTTTAAAACTGTGGATATTGGGAATTAATCTGATTGTCTGGGGTAGCATATTCCAGAGGACGGGTGCAGCACGAGAGAAATCCTGGAGACGGTAGTGGGAGGTTCGGATTATGGAGGATTTTAATCTAAGGTCGTTGGCAGAACGTAGAGCCCGAGTAGGGTGGTAGACAGAGATGAGGGAGGAGATGTAAGGAGGTGCAGCACTGTGGAGAGCTTTGTGGGTGAGAGTAATAAGTTTGAATTTTATTCGGAAGGGGATGGGCAACCAGTGCAGTGACTGGCACAGATTAGAGGCGTTGGTGTAGCGGTTGGTCATAAAGATGAGCCTGGCTGCTGCATTGAGGATAGATTGGAGAGGGGAGAGTTTAGTGAGGGGAAGACCGACTAGTAATGAGTTACAGTAGTCAAGACGAGAGTGAATCAGAGCAACAATGAGAGTTTTGGCAGTTTCCTCCGTAAGAAAAGAGCGGATTCTGGAGATGTTTTTGAGGTGAAAATGACAGGAGCGTGAAAGTGATTGTATGTGAGGAGTAAAGGAAAGATCTGAGTCAAAAATAACCCCGAGACAGCGGGCGTGCTGCTTAGGAGTTATGATAGTGCCACACACAA
Source organism: Rhinoderma darwinii (assembly GCF_050947455.1). Taxonomy (NCBI): domain Eukaryota; kingdom Metazoa; phylum Chordata; class Amphibia; order Anura; family Rhinodermatidae; genus Rhinoderma; species Rhinoderma darwinii. Next base: position 58,444,427 of record NC_134687.1, read on the forward strand.
TCAATCTTTGTAGCAGTGAGTAGTGCCGAGGTCTAGTAGTTGAATACCTCCTGAGAAAAGCAGATTTGTCAAAGTTTTTTATTTCCTTTAATGCACCAGCAAGAGAATTCATAATCCAACCAAACCTCAATGTCCTACATGTAAGTTCAACAAGATTTCAAATGCTGTGTGTGCGCCGTAATTCCATCAGAGGAGAATACCCCCCTTGTTAGTCCATTAAAGAGTAGAACCAGGCGTAGCTTAACAAACATGTGAAAGGAAAAATTTGCTGTAACATGACCTGCCGAATAATTGTTCTTGTATTAAGAAATATTATTTGTATATTGCATATAATAGTCAGCCTATGTGTTCAATTCTTTGTTTAAGCACAACATGGAAGTCAAGTAAGAAAAAAATATGATCACAATATAGTAGATACATGTATGTTTCATCTCCTCAAATTTTGCAAATAACGTACAAATATATAGATACCCTGGCCCACATTAACAAATCAGATTACGTCAATTTCACGTGCCAAAACAGAGTTGCAAATCGTAAAATTTGCAGTAAAATGTGCGACTTTTCTTGTCACTTGCAAAATTTGAAGCTTGACAAGAAAAGTTGATGTGGTCTCCAAGATCTAGTTTAGAACATATTTATATAGAAAATTAAGTGAATTTTTTGAGAAAATATATACACATGCTATAAGCAGGTTTACATTTGATTTCCTGACGGTTGAAGAGTTCATTTACTTAGGTTGGCATAAGGTAAACGCGGGCAACCGTGTCAGATGTAATGTAAGACCCACCCAAAAGTCTTATATACTGTAAGTGGCAAATTGATCACTATATTATTTTTGAGCATCACTATACTGTGACCATCAAATAAATAGACATTTGACTTGATACACAATATAATCAGCTATTATTCTTTATAACAAACTATTAAAGTATAATTGTTAAAAAAAAAATGTTTTACCCAAGGATAGTTAATTCCAGGGATAACATAACAGATTTCTTTCAAGCTTTGTGACAGTGGTAAAGCATCATTGCCTCTTCTCCTCCCTGCTGCAGCTCGGAGGTTGCACAGAATGCCCACTGCATTTCCCCTGCTTTTTTCCTATGTTGGATCAGTATCATGTGAGTGTTGGGTGGGCAGAGTTGGGAGGTCGATTGGTTCAACTTTGGACTGGATGGGAAAAATCCTCCTTATCATCATCTTCACACAACTGGTGTCCCTACAGTTTCACCATGTATAATATTAACAGCCCCTGTGTAATATATAGAATGTTCATCACGTTCAAATATAGGTCAGACTCATTTCATGTAGTGAAATTGCACAGGCCCTCACTCACTCTGGTATACATTGCACAGCCAACTAGGCCTCATTTTGATGGTGATCACTATGGCCCCTGATGATAGTACTCCTTGTACTTGGTGGCAGCCCTAGTATAATCTCCAATTTGCAAGACCTTATTTACTTTAGGTCCTATAATATTCCTCACTGGAGAATTTGTGTATTCAGGGGATAGAGCTGATTATGACATTGCTCCATGGTTTCAGATGTTAAGGGTGCCATGCTATACAGGAAGTATACGAGAACCATCCTGTCCTATTCTTCAGAAGTCCCAAATAAATAAATTATGGTAGCCTAATTTTTTGCCTCTTTAAGTAGGACACATGATAAGAAGATTCAATCGTACTAACCACTATTTTATAAAAGTAGTAGGGTAATTCGATTCTTACATACCGTAATATAAAAATCATAACAGTCTCAGAAATCAATAATGCTTGTATCAAAGAAAATATTTAAGAAAAATATTTTAGATTCATGTTTAGATGTTCATATTGAGAATTAGTGACCCTGTAGATTATGAGATTTGTGATTTATTTTATTAGCAACCCCCATTGGATACAATTTTTGATGATGTACAAATCGGCTAGGTTATTTTAGCAATGTATTCCCATCTACCAGTATCACTTCCCCTTCTAATGTGATATTTCATGTTTTATGTTATAGCAAGTGACCATGTCATTTGCAAGAATTGTCAGGATTTTGTTTCATCTTGCTCAGCAAAATTAATCAGGTCATGTCACCATCTGAATTCTGATCTTTCTGGAAGGGTTCGTTCAGTTCTGGTACGGGCTGCACATCAAACTATATTTAGTAATAAAGCTGATTTTTTTTTTGTTAAACAACGCAATTTTATAGTCTATAGAATAATACTTCAAATTTGATGCAAGTTATTCTATCCTTTGCGTAATGAAGGTACATTTGGAGTACTTAGTTGTATACTTTTTGGTGACATAAAATGCAACTTCCTTGTCATTGAAAAGATAGATATATTTCCCTGCAGCCTATTGTCATAGATGGACAAGTACATAGAAAGGTAGACTGGTAGATAGAAACATAGGTAGACAGAACGACAGATAACCAAAAAATAGACCGGTGGATAGATAGATAGATAGATAGATAGATAGATAGATAGATAGATAGATAGATAGATAGATAGATAGATAGATAGATAGATAGATAGATAGATAGACAGGCAGAACAATAGATGATAGATAGACAGATAGATAGATAGATAGATAGATAGATAGATAGATAGATAGATAGATAGATAGATAGATAGAACCATAACAAAGCTTTGTGGCATTGTTGGCATTAATCACAGCCAAACTAAGGTTTGGCGTTATTAATGCCAACAATGCCAAAAGTGCCTCTGGCAACTAGATAGCTACTCTGCCAGATGGACTCCTGAAGATTAGAGCAGATGAAACGCGTCAGGTGAACAAAATAATCAAGAAAAGAGGTAGTTCATATGTAGTAAGGTAGTAACAAAGCCAAAACAGATTTTGCAGTAAACCAGGATCAGAATCAGGTTGTTAGGCTTTTTCTTTATTCTTACCACTCTATTACGAAATTCTCTGACGCACAAAGTTGGAAAGATTCATACCAATGCCTGTCCTTTTTGATCTATCAGCATTATTGTTAAAATGATATATTGCTAGGTATTTGAAGAAGAGCAATTAACAGTTTAGGCTTTAATGTACTTTATTATTTTGAAAGTTCACTGGATATTCAGTGATATAATATTACGGGGTGAGCCAAATTAGAATTTTTTTTCCAGTGAAGGATAGATGGATTGATAGATTTGGATCTACCTATACAAAGATCTCCATCAAATGGCAAGACAGCATTTAATGCGTCACTTAGATATACAATGTGGCCAATGTACTCATACCCAGAAGGGACATACAGCATGGTTCAGATATTAGCTTACCAGAGATGTCCTTCTATGGAGTAATATGTTTCAGTCTTTTGGGACCCATCAACACAGAGCAGTTGTAATGTCCGTGGCTGCGGGCTGTCAGCTCCAATCCCCTCCTGACAGCCGCAGCCACGAGTCGGCTAGCCTCCTCCTCAGGAGACGCCAGCGCTCGCGTCCACTCACCTCAGCCGGATCCCATAGGGTAACAGCGCTTAAAGGGGCAACGCGCACACCTGACCCTTTGATGAACTTTGACCCATGGGTACCCTGGACTATAAGAGTGGTCCAGCTCCCTGCTTCTATACCTGAGCATTGTTGATGTTTCCTAGTTTGTCTATGTGATGGCCTCCTAGTGAGCTTCCTGTTCCAGTACCTGTACCTGTTCCAGTTCCTGTACATGTTCCAGTTCCTGTTCCTTGCACTCCATACCGTCCTGGTCTAGCACTGTGCTGTGCCAAAGTCGTGTCGTGCTGTATCCACGTCTGACCTGCTTGACCTCGCCTGACGTCTACCTGCTGCCTAGTCCCAGCCGAGCCTGCCCTGCTGCTGTCTGAGCTGCCACCGGTACCTATACGAACTAAAGACTTTCACCTGCTCCATGTTGGCCAGCTACCTTACCGCCAAGGCGGTACGGCCCAGTGGTTCCACAGACCCTTCGTGACAGCAGTGTCTATATATGTGAGCTTATATGAATACAAACTTCCAGTAAAACTTGGAAAAGTTTCAAAATGATTCATGGATACTTATTAGTTTCACTACAATTCAAGTTATTGTTTTATGTCGATTTAAAAAACAAAACAAAAAAACAACCTAAGTAAGTCCAAAGTTCTCTGCTGAATAATTTAATAACATATTTTTAAAGAGGTTTAAGCTTTATTTTTCTGATACAGATCTCAATATCTGTCTTTAATAAGCTCCTCCTAGTGGCAGCTGCAGGCAGTTAGAATTTTGTCATTTAATGCTGGGAAGGCCGTCTGAATGAGAGTAGGAATTTGGAGGTATGCAACAAAAAAAAACAGAGCTCTGCTACCTATACATATATACAATGAAATTAAACAGCAAAGAATTTGACCTAATGAAAAATTAGATACACCTCAATATAAAATGAATTCAAAGGAAAACGAGCAATATATTTGCATGTATGTGCTGCTCCAACACTCTGTAGTATGTCTGGTTTTGGTGAAGTGTATATGCCTCTGGCCACTTTTAGTCTAAAGCTTTTTAGTACATAATGATGTGTAGACTTTTTTCTATCTTAATGTTAGTCATGAGATGATGATAAATAAACCCTCAGCATGCGTAATGCATGCAGTGTGCTAGCTATTTATCATCTGTGCTCAACTGCACATTTTAATAGTTGAGCAAAATACATAAATATTAAGATGCAGATTTCTCACTGCCAGGGAGAATGTTATTACTTCCTAATTAAATTCCACTGATGGTAACATTCACATATTTTTATATTAGTTATTTAATTAAATTACCCCATACATATATTTTCATAGTGCTAAAAAGCTTTAAACCACAGAATCATGTAAGTATGATCTGCATCACTGGCCTGTATTCATGCTGCATTCGAGAGGTGAGATCTTAATGGGAGGTAATTGCAATGCAATTCTGAAATCCCTGTTTAATATTCACAATATTTTGTGTGCAGTACGTATGTTTAGCATATAAACAACATCACCTTGTTCTTTTATCAGATTTTTTTTTTTTTTTCATGATGTTATTGTTACTTACTTTGCTACTTACATTTCATTTACTCCAGCAGGGCAAAGTGTTTTGCTTTTATGTCTTTATCTTTACCGGTAATTAGGTCAATGTCACTGAAACAGTAAGTAGTGCATTTGTAAATTGGATACACGGGTGCTAAGAAGCATAACACATAATTACTCCTTAGGTAACCAGGATGACATCACTTGTAGTGTTCAAACAAAGTTTTCTACTCTTACAAAATGCCCTAAAATGTAATCACAATGCTCTAACATTAATTTTATGAAATTTTGTAAAGACAAAACCCCCAAAAAAACCTATAGAGCAAAAATATTGTAACAATTAATGTATTAATGTGTCCTGATTAGGTACATCGGTAACTTGAAAATTAATATAATGGTCATTCAGAAGTGGTTTTTTTTATGTTAAAGTAGATCTGTCAGGTCTCCTATCTGTGGACAAAATATGATAGAAAGAAAAACATTGAGCTCATAGATGTACAGTTTTCTATGTCCTGATTTAGCATTTTAATGTTAAAAGCTGATTAACTGCTGCGGTAAGGTGAGGGTTGGGCCTGGGATGGTGTACGGCCCGACGCAGGGATGTCATGAGAAAGATGGTATGAACGCAGAACAATTCTTGCAACTTTATTCGGCCGGTATTTATATCACTTCTCACCGCAACAGAAAAAAAACAATTCTTAATATGAGAGGCACAGTTCTTAGACATGACCCAGGCAGGCATGTGATGGCGATGTTATGGCGCAGCATGAAAATTAGCAAAGATGGCGTCTGAGCCATACATCCTGGCGTCAAACAATTTAGAACTAACCAACTGTCACGATCTAGGGTTATGTGCACCCACTAGGCCGCTCCGCCGTAGCAGAGAGGCCGCTGACCAACCCACAGTCTATGCAAAAGCCTATGGAAGGAGTGTAGCACAAGGGTACCTGGGATATTCCAGACGGCGGCAAGGGATCTAGCACAGATGGGGCTAGATGTGGAGGGTTGCGCCAGACGTGGCGGATGGTATACAGGATGGCAGCTGATACCAGACGTGGTGTATTCCAGCAGGCGAGGCAAGGCACAGCTCAGATACTAAACAGGCTCGGGAACAAGACACTGCACGGGATACAGGAGATCGGAGGCAGGGTACGGGACACACTATGGGACCATTTGCAATACAAATATGGGAAAACTACAACAACGCTCAGGCAGGAAGTGGAAGGGTGGAGCCCTTCTTATAGTACAGGATGATCAGGGGTTAATGAGGGAACTTTAACATGTGCATGCGCTGGACCTTTAAGGCCGGTGCTGAGCGCGCACACGCTAACAGATAGAGCAGGACCAGACGGATGTGAGTGCTGGCGTCTCCTAGGTGGGGGACACTGGCGTCCGTCGCAAAGTAAGGAACGGCGGTGGTCCGCTACCATGGCAATGACACCACCGAGACAACCATCAAACACCAATACAAAATAAAGTTCGCAATCTTACATTGCTTTAAATATCAGCAGCAAAACATTAAGTGCACACCATTACTGACAACAGCAAAGTACAAAAATAAATAGAATATACTTTGGCATATACACGTATACAAACAAGGCAGCAAAGTCCCCTTTAAGAGATGGGAATTCTCTCACACACTCTTACATGACAAGGATTCATAGAGAAAGACTGTGGGTCCTGCTTCTTTCACGCGATTCGGTGATTGAAAACATTTCCTGTATAATTTTGTATGCAGAAAGAGCTGTCATACTGTCTGTGTGGGCAGGGGTAGAATGACTCATAGCTTTTCTCTATGAGTCCTGGTAGTATTCAACCCCTTAGTGATATCTACTGTACATGTACGGCTGATTTGCGCTATCACAATATGGTCTAGGCTCAGAAGCTGAACCCGTACTTACTCAATTACTTAGTCCCGTTTGTTTCATACAGCTGACACCCGACTGCAACGACTTTAACGCCTCCGATGCCGCACTCTATAGCGACTGCGGCATCTGAGCGGTAAGACAGAGCAAAGGGTGCTACTCTATTCAGATCTTCCTCCTGTTGCCAGACACAGGACTTAATAGTAGACCACAGAAAAACACAATACACTACAATACATAAGTATTACAGTGTATTGCATGAGTGAACTAAGGATTTTTTGGTAAAGTTTCCTAAGGGGACTAAAAAAAGTATAAAAAATAAAAAAATCAAGACATTGAGTTACATGACCCGATGGGTGAATGCCGTAGGAAATAAAAATTTAGAATGCCAGAATTTTTTTTTTTTTCGTCTTCCCTGGAAGAAATCATTAAAAAAACGGAAATGAAACAACATAAATTGTCTGTGTTCTCAAGGGGTTATATGTCCCCAAGTTCAGCTTCTCCTCCTCTATCCTATACTGCCATTAGATATGGTAGCATAGAAGACCTAACAGATCCGCTTTAATGAACAAACAGGATCATACCTGGGCAGGGTATATACAACTGATGCCTCGCTGTTTATTTTAGCCACAAGAGTGGCCTCAATTGGCTGTAAGTGTGCAAACCTTTTAAGTGCACTTCCCTCTTACTACAGTACATTATTAATAATGCCATTTCACACATTAAAGTGTAATTATAACGGTAGTTCTTTAGCAAAAACCTATTAACATGAATCTACAATGGCACATTAAATGTATGCATAACGTAGAGCAAACATGATGTATATCTATTTCCCCACGTATGAGAATGTAAGCCTTGTGTGATAAAACAAATGAAATAACATTGTATTTGCATTATATTATGTCATCAGTAGTAGAATCCTTCATTATAATATAATTAGAGATTACATCATTCCAACTTTAATTTATTTTTTTTGCTACTCATTAAGAAAAAATCTCAACCCATTTAACCGAAAGCAGGAGGCATACATACCATAAAAGCAAACTCTGAGGCTTCTAAGTGACCTACAGAGAAAAGGTCTGACTCAAGTTGGCCTTGCCACTTCATGGCAGCTTGAACCTGCACAAGAGTCCCCTTTTCCAATCCAGTATAAAGTTATGAAGCAATGAGGGTCGGAGTCTCCGTGGACCCCTATTACTCTTTCTTCATAAATCTGATGACGGGGGGTTATCACATGATGAGATTGTAGGGTTGTGAACATGCTCGTAAATGGGTGTCCCATTAGATGTTTTGGGGTCCTTCCTTCTCTGTGTACAACCCTACTAGAAGTAATCAGTCAAGGATAAGCTTTGATGAAAATGGTATTCCCAATTTGGACAGGATATGCCATAAATGTCTAATAGCTCTGGGACCTGAACCTACATTGAGAATAGGTCAAACGACCCCCGTTTTGCCAGGTGTGATGGCTGTTAGCTGCAGATTTCAGGCAGGGACTAGTGGGAAGGGGGAATTCTATTCTATGGGAAAACGATTGCTGGGCTTTTTCCGTAACTCCCATTTAACAGAATGGAAAGAGTTACACGCATGCACAGCCCTCTCTCGACTAGTTCCCGTTTGGAATCTTCGGACAGTGACTGTCACACTAGGCGCAGCGGTGGTTGAGTAAACCCTGTTCTTGATATAAGTGTGGGTCTCAGAGCTGGGACCCTCTTCTCTCAGACATTCATGGCCTATCTTGTGGATACGCCATAAATGTCTAACTTCAATGTGTGAGATTGTTTACTCTTCAGAAAAACATCTACTGGGTGCAGCAAATCTCAAAAAATGGGGTCCGTCTGACTTTAACTTCTGAGATTAGTCAGATTGCTGACCTTGCTGCACTAATAAATTTGTAATAACTGGTTTAATCTTTACACTTGTATCAAAGGACAACATTTCTCTTCTTTTATTTGAAGCCTCACGTGTCCCCAGAGTCATACAAATTTGATATACAGTAAATCAATAATAACTGCTTTTGTAAAAACAGCTTTATTGCATTTTTTTTTCTCTCAAAAAGCAGGAATCACAAGTCTAGTTCTATAATATCTTGTCTCTCCAACGCCTCTGCTTCAACAATTAAAGATACTTTATGGTTGTCATGACTTCTGCAGAGAAAATATTATTTGCTATTACACTACTGATGCAATTTAACACAATAGCATGCTGCCAGACCAGGGTTTACCCTCTTTCTATCCGTAGGAGAAGAAGTAAATTGAAAAGGAGTAACAAAATAAGACAACAATCCTTTATTTAAAGCCGAGTAAACCATTTCATCCTTCCTCCCGGTGACAATAAGTAAAAAGCCTTTTAGTAGAAAGTAGAATTTCAAGTCTCCAGAATTGTGTTACAGTAGGTCCTTGTGTGCTCTCCCAAATCAAATAAAAATAACTCTCAGTAGAACTGCAGTAAGGAATTGAATTGCCTGCAGACAGTCCTTCTCATTAAGGGTATAGTGTTTTTAATATATATTTATTTATTGAATCCTAATCCAATATCCACTCTATCTCCACCCAACATCTAATACAGACACATTGGCCTTCTGTGTTATTATCAAATAGAATTTGATTTAGTTTTCTACAAGCGAAATGTTAAAGGTTGGGGTGAGCAACCCATAAAGTAATGAAATTGATATGACAAGTGGATGTACAATGCCACGTACAAGGAGCTTATATACAAGGGTCAGAGCTAGAGGGGAAACAGATCTGTCTTCTGCACATAAGTGAATGTCCAACCGTTAACACCATTTTTACTTTTTTTCAATCTTTTGTGTGGATTAGTTCCTTAAAGGGGTTTTCCGGGACTTTGACATTGATTGCCCATCCTTAGAATAGGCCATCAATATCAGATCGGTGGGGATCCGACTCCTGGCATCCCCAACGATCAACTGAGCGACTCCCGTCACCTTCATTGTTTACTAGGAACAGCACTGTATATTTTGTAATGGCTGTGCCCAGTGACAGATTAAGTAGACCATAGGACCAAATTTGAGCCCCACTTCTCCACCTCCGCCGTGTCATGTCTATAATGAAACCCACATTTTTGTGCAAGCATTGACAAATGAGTGTTACAATTACGCTTGTCAAAGGTCTGTGTCCCTACATACTGACTCTCTCCAACCATCGCTAACAAAACTGCAATGTACTTTGGGTGGCCATGGGCACCACGGGAGCCTTGGGCCCCCAGGCGGCAACCCAAAAAGCCCCTATGATGATCCACCACTGGCTGTGTATGCTAGTGCAGGTCACTGCAGCTCAGTCACGTTCTAGTGAATAGGACTGCGCTGCAATACTAGGCACAGTCACTACCAAATGTATGGTGCTGTGCCGGGAGTTGGAACCTACTGATCTGATATTGATGGTCTGTCCTAAGGATAGGCCATCAATTTAGAAGTCCCAGAAAACCCCTTTAACATATGTTATAGTAGTCATATCTCTGTTTCTGATATAGAGGTCCAGATCACCTGCATAGTCCTAGAGCTTAGGAGCTTACTGCATACTGTATTATTTTTTAGTTCAATGTAAAAACAGTATGCAGTAAGCTTCTTCTAGTGGTGGCTGCAAGCAACTAAAATATCCTTTAAATCCATGGCTACGCAAAGTATTTTGCGGTTCATATTAGAAAAATGGAGCTCCAACACTATATTAATCAACACAGAACTATAAAAACAACATGATAATAAAAGGTGGTCTATAAAGTGCCATTACTTAGGTATTTGTCCTAAATTTATAATGGGATTTATTTTAGACTTGTTTTCAATCATCTGCCATACCACCAAGTCTAGTGCACGAGCGCAAATCTGGATTGATCAATGTGAGGAATTATCTAGTACAGTAAGGTCCCATGCACACGACCGTGCCCGCAATCACAGCCCGCGATTGCGGGCACGGCCGGCCGCTGACTGACAGCCGCATTTTTGGGCCGTGCTCCCATACAAAGTATGGGAGCACGGCCCGCAAAATGCGAAAGAACAGACATGTTCCATAATTCCCGGAACATTTCCACGGCACGGACACCCTTCCGTAGTGCTACGGAAAGGTGTCAGTATTCAATGAAAGTGAATGGCTCCGTTTTTGCGGACCGCAATTGCGGTCCGCAAAAACTGAGGTTTTTTACGGTCGTGTGCATGGGGCCTAAGGATGTAGACAAGAGAAGTTTAGAGATCAGCCTTTTCCACTACCATATTTTAGCTAAGCAATGCAAGAAAATATAAAATTCTATGTAAAATTAAAGTCTGAAATTTCAATTAGGCACAAGAGACGCGTTCCAGTGGGTGGCCCTGTTGGAAAGGGTGCGTACTGCTCAATGTCGGGAGTAGAGTTGACGCCGCCATCTCTATTCAATACTAAAATAAGAAAGTAGGTGAATATATCTACAATAAATAGTAATAGTGGCTTGGATGTTAATATATTACTGCATGCTAACCTGTAGGGTTATAAGCCGGGACCTGGTGTTTTTATTTATTTTTTTATTTATTTTACATCTTTAGAGAAGCTTAACTCAGGGGACACAATAGAAGTGGACTGTCCTATTTCTCACCAGATATATGTCTGTCACCATATGTGGAGGGCCTGACAGCCCCCATACGCTATGGAAAGTTTATCATTGTCACAGTGTACACAAAATATAAATTTTTTCTGTACACAGCACATCTTCCTTCATTTGACAATGATGCTCTGTTGCTATTTTTCCTTTATATCACCTGAATTTTAGCAGAGACATATTCTCTAACACAAATACATCTTCACTCTTTAATGTTTCTCATTATATCTGTTGGGTTAGCTTGGATAATTATACCTCCATGTCTTCTCCTCATTACCTAAGGTAGATGTAATGATGAATCACTCACAAGTTATCTTAATGATGGGTCATCTTAAATACGGCCATAGGATATTCATCATGTGTGTTCAAACAACTTGTGGTGAGGTGGAAAGTTTCAGACTTTGCTGAAATCTGAAAATAGACGATTAGTCATAGTCTACTTCTGCATGACATCATCTAAAACCCCTGTCTTCATCGAAAATCTTTGTTTTCTCAGAACTTCTAAAGTGTTTCTTGACATGTAAGTGATAGAATATTTTTATATGAACCTTCTGGCTTACATAGACCATCCATAAACATATGTCCCTTGTTCCAGTAAGCCCAGCGTAATGTAGGCGCAGCCGTAATTGAGGAAGCGCATGACTAGGTGTTTGGGGGTTTTAGGCTACTATGTTTTAGGCTATTTTATAAGGATTAGAGGGTTAAGTGAAAGGGGCATGGGGCAAATGTATCTATATGTGGTGGGTGGAGAGTAAAGTATATAAGTCCATGCGGCGAAGAGGCAGCCCTCTTTCCCGCTGGACAACAGGAGAAATATTTGTCCTGTTATTATATTTAAAAAAAAAAAATAATAATAATTTTTACACTTACCTGTAAATGGACGCGGCGATGGAGCTAACGATGGCCAGGATCCGGGATGCAGCGATGCAGCATGGCGCAGGCTGGCTGGATTCGTTGTTTGCCGGGGCTCTTCCTCCGGTTCCAGCGGCTGGAGAGGAGAGCGAGGGACGCAGCAGCGGGCGTTCCAGGCCTCCGGAGAGGCCTTCACCAGAGGTAACGCCTCGGTCTTGTCGGCGCCGAGGGAGCCCCTCCAGGGAGCCTCCTCCTCCTGCTGATCCGGAGCTGCACCCTGGCGACGGTCCGCGGAGGTCTGGAAGGAATCCCATCAGGCGGGCGAGACCGGAGGTGACAGGAGGGGGGGGCCGCGGCGGCCATCTTCCTCCCTCCTGTCTTCAACAACAACGCCGGAAGTGGAGGCGGGACCGGATGCGCGCGCAGGACCGGATGCGCGCGCAGGACCGGATGCGCGCGCAGGACCGGATGCGCGCGCAATACCGGATGTGCGCGCTGGACCGGATGCACGCGCAGGACCGGATGTGACGGCTTTCTCCGGCGCCGATGTTCCAGGTGCCGGAGGAGCTCTACTGACAGACGTCCGGACATCAGGCCCGACCCGCAGGAAGAGGCGGGCGGCCTCCAGATGGGGAGCGAGATCGCCTCCTGCTGGAGCAGGGAGGCGTGCGGTGGCAGCAGCGACCGGAAGCACCCGGGCAGCTTCGGGTAGTGACGCCGGGCCCCATGCCCCATGCTATACATGCAGCAACAAGAAGAACATTTATTTTTGACAGCCCTGCAGAAGGACTGGGACGGCAGGGCTGTCGGTCGGAGTATGCCACGCCACCAGCGGGTGGCAGGACCGTGGACAGGCCGCGTTCCGCTGGGCCTAGGACATCAGCGACCGGAAGTGCGGGGAGCTACGGGGAGCGTCGGGTGCAGGAGCACCACTCCCCAGGATCGTCAGGACCGATACCGTGCTCATCCGGAGTGGTGGACGCGTCCGCTGGGAGGTCACCTCAGGGACGGCCGGGTGAGTCTACCACGGATGTGGTGCCGGGGATGTGTGGGGGGGATGTGGGGGGGATGTTGTCGATGTCTCAAATGCATTTGTTGTTTAGAGGGATGCAGGAATATTTTATGAGAGTTTTGCCAGGTGTAGAGCAGTCGCCAGCGAGGGTATGGGGCGCTGCTAGTGAGGCGTCTGCTAGTGCGGCAGGGAGTGCGGTTGCTAGCGAGGCGATTTCTAGTGCAGCTGCGGCAGGGATTGCGGGTGTTAGTGAGGTGGCGCCGGTTGTGGGTGCCATAGTGGCGGTGGAAAAAGCGGTTGATGCGGCGGCTGGTACAGCTAAGAAAGTGTTGGAGGATGTGCGTTTAGCTGACGCGGCTAAAGGCGAGGTTTATGTGTGCTTTGAGGGCCCGCTGGGGGCGCATTTGAAGGTGGAGATTAGGGAAAAGATCTGGAAAGATGAATATGTGGAGATTTTTTCTTTGCTGCCTTTAGAGAAGTTTAATTTGGACCGGTGGAAACCGGATGAAAGTAAAAAGGAGGAGGAGGAACGGCGGCGGTATCGCTTGATTCCTCGGACTTTTGCGAATTGGCTGCAGGCCTTCGCTATTTTGGCTAGTGTGGTGGGAGAGAAGGCGCCGGAGAACTGTTCGGCGCTATTTTGTTATATGGATTCAGTAGGGGAGGCGTATCGTGTATACGGTGGTAATGCATGGTTGCGGTATGACGAACAGTTTCGTCAGCGGAAATCGGTGCGCCCGTCGTTGCGATGGGACCACAAAGATATCAGTTTGTGGATGTGTCTGATGTCTGCGCCAAAACAGGGGCAGCAGCCCTTTCGGGATGCGGCCGGCGGTCAGGGGTCAGCAGCGGGTCGGTCAGGATCCTCAGGAAAGGGGTGTTGCTGGCAGTACAACGAGGGGCATTGCAAGTTCGGCCCAGACTGTAGGTATAAGCACGAGTGCTCCGGTTGCGGAGGCGCCCATGGTTTGTCCAGATGCTTCAAGAAGCATAAGGGCAGGCAGGGAGATGCTGAGCAGAAGAGGGGCGACGCCGGTGAGGGTGGAAAGGATGCTCCCGTTTTTAAGGGGGTATCCAAATAAGAAAGTGGCAGAGGTGTTGTTGTTAGGTTTTTCAGAAGGTTTTCGGATTCCTTGTACGTCGGCTGGAAGGGATGGGGTAGTCCGTAATTTGTCGCCTGCTTTGGCGCGGCCTGATCTGGTTACGGAAAAGCTGCTGAAGGAGGTGGCTTTGGGCCGCATGGCGGGGCCGTTTTCCTTCCCGCCTGTTCAGAGTTTGCGGGTTTCCCCGTTAGGTTTGGTTCCAAAAAAGGTGAATCAATTCCGCCTTATTCATCACTTGTCTTATCCGGAAGGCGAGTCGGTGAATGACGGCATTGATCCGGCATTGTGCGCGGTCAGTTACACTTCCTTTGATGCGGCGGTTGTCTGGGTTCGCAAATACGGGAAGGGCTATCTGTTAGCAAAAACTGACATTGAGGCCGCTTTTCGTTTATTGCCGGTGCATCCGGATAGTTTTTGTTTGCTGGGATGTTATTGGCAGGAGGAATATTTTGTAGATTGTTGCCCCCCGATGGGCTGCTCCATTTCATGCGCTTATTTTGAGATGTTTAGCACGTTTTTGGAGTGGGTGGTCCGTCGGGAGGCGCAGGTGCAATCTGCCCTGCATTATCTGGATGATTTCCTGTTTATCGGGCCGCCGGGTACCTATGTGTGTGCAGGATTGCTACATACTATGGAGCGAGTGGCAAAGGATTTTGGGGTACCTCTGGCGCCTGAAAAAACTGAGGGACCCACGACGGTCATTAAGTTTTTGGGAATCATGATTGATTCAGATAACATGGAGTGTCGCTTGCCTGATGATAAGTTGCTGGAGATGAGAGAGTTGGTGGCGAGTGCGCTGCGCAGGAAGAAGATCCAGTTGCGGGACTTGCAATCCTTGTTGGGGCATTTGAATTTTGCTTGTAGGATTATGCCCATGGGGCGGGTGTTTTGCAGGCGATTGGCAAGTGCTACCGCAGGGGTGCATTCCCCTCATCATTTTATTAGGTTGTCGGCGGAGTTGAAAGCTGATTTGTTGGTGTGGGGGGAGTTTTTGCAGAGCTATAATGGGCGGTCGGTGCTCATGTATCAGCTGGTGTCTAGTGTGGACTTGGAGCTGTATACTGATGCATCAGGTGCATGCGGATTTGGGGCTTATTTCCAGGGGCAGTGGTGTGCAGGAGTTTGGCCAAAGGCATGGCATGAATGTGGTTTTGTCCGTAACTTGGCTCTGCTGGAACTGTTCCCGATTGTGTTGGCTGCGGAGTTGTGGGGGGATTGTCTGCGGGACTGGAGAGTGCGTTTCGTATGTGACAATCTGGGTGTGGTTCAGGCTGTTAATGCGCAGACAGCTAATTCTCTGCCAGTCGTGCGACTATTGCGGCATTTAGTTTTGAGAGGTTTGATGTTGAATGCGCATTTTGTGGCAGTGCATATTCCTGGGGTGCTTAATTCTGTGGCTGATTCCCTTTCTCGTCAACAGTGGGACAGGTTTCGTCTGCTGGTGCCGGGGGCGGAGTCTCATGGCCTGCCTTGTCCAGAGCATCTGTGGAAGGTGGTGTGACAATGGCGATGTCGCTCGTGGAAAGGTCGGTTAGTGCGGTCATGTGGCAGAGGTACAGTGCGGTATGGCAGGTATGGGAGGCTTTGTTGGAAAATGTGCAGGCAGGTATTTCAGATCGGCCGGCGTGTTTGTTGTATTATATAGGAAATGCATACAGTGAAGGGGCGTCTGCAGCAGCGGTTGCTCGGAGTTTGTCGGCCTTGGCGTTTTGGTTTAAGAAAAAAGGTGAGGAGGACGTGACTAAGTCCTTTCTGGTTCGGCAGGCAATGAAGGGTTTCAGGAGGGGTTCCGCAGTTAGTGACCACAGTAAGCCGGTGTCATTTGAGCTGTTGGTAGCGATTTGTGATTTGTTGAGGGATGTTTGTGTTTCGGCGTTTGAAGCGCGGCTATTTACACTGGCTTTTTCTTTGGCGTTCTTTGGGGCTTTCCGGATAGCGGAGTTGGTGGCGGCCAGTAAGAGTGTGGCAGGGGGTTTATTGTACGCTGATGTGGATTTGGATGGCTCCTGCCTTTCTTGTCTGCTTCGTAGATCTAAGACAGATCAGGAGGGGAGAGGTTTTGTGGTGCGTTTGTATGAGTTACCAGGGTCGCGGGTGTGCCCGGTCCACTGTTTTCGGGAGTTTGTTGCAGTGAGGCCTGAGGGGCCGGAGTCCTTGTTGGTTCATTCAGACGGGTTGTCTTTGTCAAAATTCCAGTTTTCACAGGTGTTCAAGAAATGTATTCTGTTGTCTGGCAGAGGTGGAGCAGGTTTTAGCTCTCACTCTTTTAGAATTGGCGCAGCTACGGAAGCAGCTCGGTGGGGTTTTCTCCCCGGCGATGGTTAAGAAGATCGGTAGGTGGGAGTCAGACCAATATAGGTTGTATGTGCGGCCTCACTTACTTTGAGGTGGTGGTGATAAGATGTGCTGGAGGTGGATATGGAGTTGTTACATTGCTGTTTTTGTGTTGTTGTAGGTGCAGGTCCCTGCTTGATTTGGATTATTGGGCACTCCTACGTGCACTGGGGAGGTGTGCGTGCAGATGTTCGTCCGGCCGGACGGCAGTTGGGCCTGGATCATTCAGAGGTTCAGGTCAGATGGTTGGGTCTGCGGGGCATGCTGTGGTGTAGATTGTTACCGGAGCTACATTTCTATGCAGGTTTGGACAGGGCGCCGGATATTTTGGTGGTGCACCTTGGTGGCAACGATTTGGGCATTCGGTCGTCCAGGGATTTGGTGAGGGATGTTAAGATCGATCTGTTGCGGTTGTGGTCGTCTTTTCCAGGAGTGGTGATCGTCTGGTCGGATATTGTGGCTCGCAAGGTGTGGCGTCAGGCCCGTTCCGTCCATAGTCTGAATAAAGCACGAGCAAAGGTGAATAAGGTGGTTGGCAGGTTTGTGGCACGCAATGGCAGTGTTGTGGTGCGGCATAAGGAATTGGAGGGCAGAGAGGTAGGTTTCCTTAGGGCGGATGGCGTTCATTTGAACGAGGTGGGTCTTGATATGTGGACCCTGGACATGGAGAAAGCCCTGCAGTTGTGGAGGGACAATCATGTGTAAGGGGTCACACATGATTGTCGTGGCGGTAGGAGGAGGGGTCTTTGGAGGCATGTAATGGCAAGAAGGAAAAGCAACAATGGAGATTGTTGAAAGAGAACTCGGTGCGTTTAACCCTGGATAGTATTGGAGGGGCTGGGGAGTGGTTACCCAGCTGATATGGCGTATATTCCTGATGGGCAGGGTCCCCAGGAAGGGAGAGAGAGGTCTTGGAGATGGTTGGTGCCCTCGGGTCAGGTGCAGAACGGCTGTAGGGTAAGAAGTCCAGACCTAATAAGGAAACGATGGAGTTTTTTATTTAATGACTGAAGTGCCTTCAAGGATCCTTTATCTGGAGAATGTTGGAAATAGAGCAGGATGTTATTATGGAGTGTTTATAATGTTTTTATGGTTATGCTATTTTATCGCATAAAAAGGTGTGTGTTTAATAAATGGCTGCTGTGGCCTTTACACCAAAATTCATGTGTGGTCTCTTATTGGGGTTTGGGGTGTAAGGTCATTAGATAGCAAAAGTCATCAAACATACCTTAAGTCATGCAATAAAGCAATTAACATGAGTTTATGTAGATGTAGTCTAATTGAATTTGTCACGTACATCTTAGTGCTGCCTTAAGGGCCTTTTACCCTGGCCGACATTCGGCAGGTGGAGCGAGCGCCGATCAATGAGACATCGTTGATCGGCGCTCGTTTGCTCCTGTCACGCGGAGCTATGGATGGGGACGAGTGGTCGTTACCCCGATCGCTCGTCCCCATACATTTCTGTCATGTCGGCAGCGCGTCTCCCTGTTTACAAAGGAAGACGTGCTGCCGACAACGATAATATTTCACTAAAATTTTTAGGGACTGAAAAACTCCTTGCATGTTCAACTTGAATTAATCACAATATAAATGTGTTAAGTAATCCCTCACTAATAAAATAAATCAATGTTAGTATACTGTGTATCCAATAAGATTATATCTATAAGGTGATATGTTACTCCATGTGAACTCAAAGAAACAGAAAATGATTTTCTTACAGGATCTGGCCATACATATAAATTAGATGTGACCAACTGACTCCACTAATATTCCTATAACCAGACACACTCGGATTGGGTGAGGGTGCAGGTTTATTTCAATGGTAATTGAGGAATAAGCCTCAGCACCACTGGGGCTTCTGGCAGTGGATTTTCTGCTGGCTTAACAAAAGGATTGGGCATGTTAAAATCATTGTTTCATCCTGCTACGGAATCAGTTGGGAGACCCTCATACACCACTGGTGTGGTTAAGAAGTGTCTAACGGGGCATATGTCCGGGTGCCGAGTATCGGTGCGCTAGCAAGCCACACTACCTTAGCCAGTGTATTTAGGCATAAGGCTAGGGCACAAAACGAAATGTTTGTCCCAGGTGAAGGAAAACTTAGCTACAACATCATATTCATTGGGTAGTTGATTTGTCAACATTAATCTAATAGGCCACCTTATATGTGTCTGTAATTAGGGCCAAGTGGCTGACATTGTTGGGCCTAAGGTTGCACCATGCATCAAAAGATCAATACTATCAATGCCGTGCAACCTCAAATGGTTCAAAACCGTTAATTCATGTATTTCGATACTAAGCTGTGCGGCCGAACAGCTTAGTATTGTAACACATGAATGTAGTCAGAGCTGGGCTGTGGCTCTGTAATACCGCCATTGCCCCGCTCCTGACAATTGTGTGCGTGGTCAGCATGACGTGATGTGGCCGACGCTGCAGTAATGAGCGCCGGCACTGAAGACAGAGAACATGGCGGGCGCACTGCAAAACATCCACATGCTCTGTCTTCAGTGCCGCAGTCGGCGCTCATTAGTGCAGCACTGGTCGCACCACCTTATGCAGACCGCGTGTGCATACTTGTTGTCAGGAGAGGGGCAATGGCTGTATTACACAGCCACAGCTCCTCTCCAACGGTGAATATCAGAGAACCTCCGCTATTCCCTTGAATGTTGCGATCAAATCTGACCGCAGCATTCAGGGGGAAATGAAAAGGGGGATGTCCCTTGGATCGTGTCACAGGCAATCCCTGTCACGCGATCAAGGGACGTACCATATATTGGCAGACAGCTCAAGGTCCATTGAAGGATCCCAGGTGTGTCTGACCATATTTCCTGTTGTTAGGGCATACTTAGGTATGTCCTAACTACTGCCTGTGTACTATCAGTAAACAGGCTGATGTACCAGAATATAGATATATGCCAGTACATTAAAGTTTAAAAATAAAAAAATAAAAAAAATAAAGTAATGTTAAATAAAACATTTTTTTTAAAAATACACACACATTTTTTACAATAAACATTAAAATAAAAGTCTCAATACATAAAATATACACATATTTGGTATCGTCGTGACTGTAATAACCTGCGCAACAAATTTTAACGTAGTTTATGATGTTTACGCTGTAAAAAAAGAAATATATAAACTGCTTTCTTTCACTTATTAATGTGAGGCATGAGGTATTATGAATTTTGAACCTCCATGTGTCTCACATTAATAGTAATTAACCCCATCATGAACCTCATACATGAATACAATGTTGTCCATTATGTCTATGAGCTAGATGGTGGGGTTAATTACTATTAATGTGAGGCACATAGAGGTTCAAAATTCATGACACCACGCGCCTCACATCAGAAAATGGAAGAGCTTTTTTTTTTTATTGTTGACAAAGTATCGTATGGTATCGAGAATCGCAATACTACACATAGTACCGGTATCGAAGACCAAATTCTGGCATTGTGACAACCCTATTTGGGCCTAGTATCAATGTAGGAACAAACATTAAATTGTTCTTGGTTCTTGTTTTGGAAAACTCTTGAATAAAGTTAAAGTTATGTTGCTTCTTCATGTTCTCTGTCCTGTAGCCTATTACACTAATTGTATAGAAAGTAAAATAATTCAATTACAGGAAATAGAAGTCAGTATTTTTATTATGTGGATCCTACAAATGTGGACATCTACTGACAATTTCAAAGTATTTAAAATTGTAGTTTAGTATTAAATTAGTTCAGTGGAATTTAATGAACAAATTTAGGTCTCTAGCAGTGTATTCTATCCAATCACGTCTCCCAGTCTTTACTAATATCTGCAGTGTGCAAAAAGACATTATGTAATTCATACATATAATCCGATATAGACAATATTTTCCTTAGGGCATGTTCAGACGTGGCAGAATTTTTCCGCTGCAAATGTTGCTGCAGATTTGGGGCAATCACGCAACGAATCTGCACCAACATTTGCATATTTGACAGGTAATTCAGACGTTGCAGAAAACACCGCGGACTTGCCACAGATTTCAGTTTTTACATTGCAAAGGCTGAAATACGCAGTGAAATTCCGCTTCTTCTCCGCAACAGACAGTGTATGCTGCAGACACCAAATTCCGCACCGCAGTCTATGGTCCGCAGCGGAGTTTTCCGCAACGTCTGCACGAAGATAACTAAAGAGGTGTGGAAACCAATGCACAAACTGTCTGCTAAGGATTTCCACTGTGGACTGTCCGCAGCGGAATTCCACAGCAATTCCGCCACGTCTGAATGTGCACTTAGAGTTTATTAGTGTTTCTAACATTAAAGGGAATGTATCACCTATATTGTTTTTCTAATTAAAACCAGATCGTGAAATATAATGTTTTTTTAATTCTATTTTTTTGTACATGATTATGTCGGTGGCCATCTTTCCTGAGCTGCTGTTAACAGCATTGAGATAAATGCTTTAAATCAGCCACATGGACCATAGGGACCTGTGAATAGGGGGGAACCCATTAACTTCTATGGGGGAGAGTTCTAGGCATGCTCTGTGACCTGTGCAGAGGTAATTGAGTAGGGATGGGGAGGAGAGCTGTGTCCATCACCTATTATCATTGGTGGATCCTATGTTATCTATATAGAGGTGTTACCTGTCATTGTAATCCTGCCTGTGATGATAATGAAATGACTTCTGAGAAGTGATCTCTACAGAACAGGAAGGGTCAGTCTATTGTGAGGCTATGTGGCCAGAGTAAAAACGGCAAGATTTTAGGTTTAATTTTTAATATAGATCTGTAACAAGGACAAAGGAGCATCCTCTATGTCTAGAGGAAAAAAGGTTTCACCATCTTTACCGTGAGAGCAGTGAGACTATGGAACTCTCTGACACAGGATGTTGATTCCTTTGACAAGTTCAAGAAGGACCTTAACCACTTACCGACACAGGATGAGAGTACTCGTCCTGAGTGGCGGGTACTTCGTGCATTAGGACGAGTATTCTCGTCCTGTGTGATAGCCGTGTCCGCGCGCGATCAGGAACGGGTTAACGGCTGTAATACACAGCTGCAGATACGCTCTAACAATGAAGAGAAGAGAAACTTCTTCTCTCCAGCATTAACCCCTTGAATGCCGCATTCAAAGCTGATCGCGGCATTCACAGTAAATAACAGAAGGGGGAAAATTCCTGTGACGCGATCAAAGCCCATAACTTGCATGGCCAGAAAGCCCAGGGTCCATTGAAAGACCCCAGGGCTGTCTGACCATATTTCTTGTTGTTAGGGCATACTGGGGTATGCCCTAACAACTGCCTGTGTACAATCAGTACACAGGCTAATGTGCTGGCATATAGATATATTCCAGAACATTACAGTTAAAAATAAAAATCAAAATGAAAAATCCCTCTATGGGATTAAACTAAAAAGTTACATTAATTTAAAAAAAAACTTAATGTTAAATAAAAAAAATTGTTTAAAAAAAATACACAGAAATACAATTTCTATTAACAATAAATAAACTTTTTCAAATATACGTCTCAAAATTTGAAATAATATAGAAATATTTGGTATCACCACGACAGTAACAACCTGTACAACAAATGTATAACATTATTTATGATGATCGGTGTATGGTGTAGAAAAATAAAATAATAAAACGGCAGCGGAACTGCTTTTTTTTCTGCATTTTCACCAAAATAAAAATTTATATAAATTAAATGATAATGTAGTTGTACCAAAAAATGGTAACTACATAAAGTAGAACTCATCCCGCAAAAATCAAAGTCTCATACAACTACGTAGTACAAAAAATAAAAAAGTTATGTGTGTTGGGATGCAAAGAGGGAAATATAAAAAAATTGTTCTGTCCTCAAGGCCAAAATTGGCCGTGTCCTTAAAGAGGCTCTGTCACCAGATTTTGCAACCTCTATCTGCTATTGCAGCAGATAGGCGCTGCAATGTAGATAACAGTAACGTTTTTATTTTTAAAAAACTAGCATTTTTGGCCAAGTTATGACCATTTTTGTAGTTATGCAAATGAGGCTTGCAAAAGTCCAAGTGGGTGTGTTTAAAAGTAAAAGTCCAACTGGGCGTGTATTATGTGCGTACATCGGGGCGTGTTTACTACTTTTACTAGCTGGGCGTTCTGATGAGAAGTATCATCCACTTCTCTTCAGAACGCCCAGCTTCTGCCAGATCACGCTGTGACGTCACTCACAGGTCCTGCATCGTGTCAGACGAGCGAGGACACATCGGCACCAGAGGCTACAGTTGATTCTGCAGCAGCATCAGCGTTTGCAGGTAAGTAGCTACAATAGCAGATAGGGGTTGCAAAATCTGGTGACAGAGCCTCTTTAAGGGGTTAAAGCATTTCTTGAAAAATATAATATTACAATTATGAGTACTAGATTCTGGAGATGGGACGTTGATCCAGGGACTTATTCTGAGTCGGGGAGGAATTTTTCCCTTAATGAGGCAATTGACATCAACCTCATGGGTTTTTCTGCCTTCCCCTGGATTAACGCAGCAGGATTATTGGTTGACTTGATGGACCTGTGTCTTTTTTCAACCTTATAAATTAACTATAATGACATAGAAAATAAAATAATCACCAAAAATTCGCTAAAAATTTTAAACATAAAAACTTGTTTTAAACAATAGGTCATTTTCTGATGACACATTCCCTTTTAATTCATATTCTAATGGACTTCCATAGTTCTGATTCAGATCCTAATTCAAGACTACAATACAATTCAGTATATAGGTAAAATCAAACAGCTCATAGGTCGGGCAGGTTGTCTTTATGGGCAAGGTCATTTCACTTCATCTTCACAGCTATTTGCAAATATTGAAGTGGAAAGAAATAGGTCCAGAGTCAACACTATGTTGGTTATTTGGACCAAGGTAAAGAAGGGGACGGGGTTGGAAGCTGCAGGAAACACGGTTGTAATTCCATTTTAGCATTTGAACACAATTAGCTACAGATTGAACTAGAAAATCTGGAAAAATATGAACTAATTAAGAAAGGATAACAAGAAAAGTTTAAAAGCTCAATTTCAATTAAACACAATGCAAATATGTTATGCAATCATTTGCACGTAGAACAAAGGTGATTATTGTGACTGCACAGTTGTGGGAAGCTTTGAAATAAGTTTATGTTAATTGCATTTATCCTTTTTAACTATCTATACATAGATGTATAATCCGCATTCAAATAAAGTTAGTTTTCAACACAATAATTGTAATATTATTAAGTCATTTGTAACCATATTAAATAAGAATTGTGTCAGATCTCTAATCCCTCCGTAAGACGCCATGATTTAATGAAGTCTATAAAGAACATTGTACTCAAAACTTTAAATAGCAATAGTTTATTTTTCTCTACATATTAAATGTACTGTATATTTATAGCCTCATCCTCATGTAACAGATTTAAATAAAAATCTTCTTACATTTTTTTAATAAACAATTAATAGTAGTTCATGAAAACTAAAATTAATAATGAAATAAAAATAAATAAAAGAATATAATATACAAATTATAATTTTACTTTCTGGTTTATAGACTGCATATGCAATTTGACCAATATGGTACATCTGCCTGGTGGTATAATTCCTTGAAAATTAAATAAATAGGGATCGGCTCACCAGATGGGCACAAACATTCTATTATAAAGTCTTTACCCTTTATCTGCAATTATGTTTCTTAATACATGTTATTTTTTTTCTATTTATACTCTAATAATGACCAAACTATATGCTTGATGAAACAAAGCATTACCTGTAATCCCACCATGGATTTTAAACATGATTCAGTATTAGATTTGGGAGCTGAGCCTACCAAAGGGTTGCATGTATGAAATAAGTTTTATTATTATTATTATTATTATTATTATTATTATTATTATTATTATTATTATTATTATTACTATTGTTATTATTATTATTATTATTATTGTTATTATTATTACTATTGTTATTATTATTATTATTATTATTATTGTTGTTATTATTATTACTATTGTTATTATTATTATTATTATTATTATTATTATTAATTTGAATAATAATGATATTAAAAATAACAATAATAATAAAAATACAAATAAATTACATAATGTAGGAATAAAAACAAGTAAAGATTAAAAATATTAAATACAAATAATTAAATGTATACAAAAACAAAATTAATAGAAAAATAATAATAATAATAATAATAATAATAATAATAATAATATGAATGGGATACATTAATAATAAAAAAGTAAAAATAATTGTATTTAATTATTTAATTGATAGAAACCAAAATATGTTTAATAATATTAATAATGTCAATAATAATAATACAAAAATAATATTATTCAAAATAAACAACATAGTAATAGATACCATGTAAATAGAATAATTTAATAATACAAAAATAGAAAAGTTAATGTAACATAAAATATTAAATAAAAACAATAAAAATGAAAAAAAAAAAAAGAAAAACGAAAAGGCGTCAATAAACTACTTGGTGCACTTCACCATCACTATTCTGTGTTTCTACAGTATATCCTTCCATAAAATCATCTTAAAAGCAAAAATTAGGATCAAAACTGGACATATCTATTAGAAGTGTAAAAGTTAGTCTAGTTTACATCATTGTTCCTTTGAGGAGAAGATGATGCAACTATGGTAGAAATAAATGTCCTTCTAGGCAATCACCTATGTGATTTGTTTAATAGAGATGACAGATCCATTCGTAAAATAATATCATGATTGTTCAGGCAACCTACCACAAAAAAGCCAGAAATTATTTTTAACAGCTTATTGACAGGAGCCTTTTCAACAAGTAGACAGCTGGCCAGTCAAGGCTTAGGATACTTATCTTCTATAAGCAGCTGTGTTGCATCTGCCTCTAATAGGGAGAGAGGTTGAATGAATTACAATGATGTAGCCTAAACTACAAGGTTACCCCCTTAAACTCTTAACCTTTCTTTATAGCTTCAAGGACAATCATGAGTAACCTACATAATGTATATAATAAACGTAACCAGCAGAGATGATGTTCGTTTTGATCCTTTGTCCCTATTCAACACAACAAAAGTCCAAAAAGATTATATCAATTGACAATATATGTTTGTATATAGAACATGTATTCAGTGATATAATCATATTACAACGCAAACTAAGGGGTCAAAGAGCATCAGACAATAAAAGAGAAACAATAGGTCATATATTAGCTTTACATATATTCCATACATACAAGCACATGTATCTTTCTATGATCAGAAAGATTTTACATGTAATCAAATAAAAATGTGATTGTTGTAGATATTCACAAGTAAAAACGTATGTAACGCATAAAATATCTATCTATCTATCTATCTATCTATCTATCTATCTATCTATCTATCTATCTATCTATCTATCTATCTATCTATCATCTATCTACCTCATATCTATCTATCTATCTATCTATCTATCTATCTATCTATCTATCTATCTATCTATCTATCTATCTATCTATCTATCTATCTATCAATCTATCTATCTATCTATCTATCTATCTATCTATCTATCTATCTATCTATCTATCTATCTATCTATCTTTCTACCTCATATCTATCTGTCTATCTATCTATCTATCTATCTATCTATCTATCTATCTATCTATCTATCTATCTATCTATCTATCTATCTATCTATCTATCTATCTATCATCTATCTATATATCTATGATGTCATGTAAAGCTGGATATACATGTATTGATTGTTCCTATGGTCTTTGATTCCATGATAATGTCTGATCATATCGATGATTTGTGCGTAAATTATTAATATTATTTCATTATTATTTATTTACTCTGATCATTATTTCACCTGTACAATTTTTCTGATTTGATCACTGTGTTTCAATGACCAAACTAGAAATCCTATTATAGTGAATAGCTGTACTAAATGTGTCCTGTTCTCATCCTAGCAAACTATACCTGTATGTAGATGGCCAACCTCGACCAACATACATATAATTATTGGAAAACGAGTCATGTGTAATTGAGGCTAAAGTCTTTGGAAGACATTTTTAAAACATGAACAGAAAATAAAATTACCCCCAATCGGAACCGATATGTGAGCAGCTATTTTGGATGAGGTTTGGTGGGTTCACCTCTCAGACTTAGATTACTTGTAACTCACGACTACATAGACAGCCCAAGTGATAATATTCCATTCTATTCAATATAATCCTATGAAGATTAAATATCCAGGGGTTAGAGGAGGATATATCGGTTTACACGCTGCAATACCAAACTAATATAGTCTAGCTGCAGATATTACAGCTTGTGTGCCTAGTATAATTCCAGTCTACAATAACATTTCCGTCCTGCCTTCTACCATGGAACACACTCAGTATCCTGTTAGTAAATCCTTATTTTTATTCTGTATCGATACTAGAGCAGCGGGAAGACACTACTTTGTAAGCTTTAAGATTTAGTAGAATGTGCAATGAATCATGATTAGTTCTAATACGCTTTTTGAATTAGTTACAGACTTTTTTCAAAACGTAAGGGCTCTGCAAGAAACAAAATAGTCAACTTGTAACAGCTTTTAGGTTTCGTATGAAAACCAAAATGACATTCTGCAAGGATATTGTAAAGTGTGTTGTCTGTGCTGACTGGGTCAAAAATGTAGGTGCAATCCATAAAAGCTCATATTGCTTTATATATTCTTTCTATCTGATCGTGTTTTGATGCCACATTTTATTGCTACTTTTTGTAGTTAAAGAATATATGCGCCTAAACATATTTTAAGAAATATGACTGTTCTCTTCTTAGATCTGTTTTCTTACATTGTTCATTTGTCACCTACAAATATATTGGGAAATATGAGGTGATCTATTCTGTGATGTGTTTGCTTATACTGTTCATTAATCTTGGTCTCCTACCTGGGTAAGGCCTCGTTCACATCTGTGTTGGAGGCTCCGTTAGGGGCATCCGTTGCAGATCTGACTGAGATTACCGGAGATTACTGGAGATTACCATAGATTACTTCAGTCTCCGGTAAAATCACGGACACCCCGACAGAAAGCTTTCAGAACCCATTAAAGTCAATGGGTTCCGTCGGCCACCGGCAGTGTCCGTTGCTTCCAATTTTACTTTGTTCTGCTCCTCTGACGGAGCAGAACAACGGAACACACTGACACAGGTGGGAACAAAGCCTTACAGATGCTTGGTGACAACCATTATTGGTAGCCTTTACAGTTAGTTGTTCGTCAGCTTTAGATCCAAGATCGGACTGGACGACCAGAGTACTAGAAGACGCTCTGCTGGGCCCAGGCTCTAACACAAAGAGACTATTCCCTCTAGAGGTGACTTTGGAGCCAATCACGTGCCAATGGGGGTCAATTTCTTATAGGTGGATTCACAAATAACCTATTATATCTTATTGATGACGTCCTGAATGTGCAATGATTGCAACAACGTTTATGATGCAATTAAACGTGGACGTGGATATGTTCTGTATAGATGGAGAGTGGGCCCACAGAAACATTTCTAGTGGGTCCAAGGAACTCCAGTCCAAAACTGTCGCCTGCTCTCTATCTTCAATTGCTTGTATGCGTAATGCACACAACTATTCAGATCTACTTTATATGGCGTTATATATTGTTTTTTATACATCTTTTTTTTTATAGTCAGCATAAAATAAATGCAGTATGCTCCATTGGATTCATGTTATCGGACAGTATTCTTCTTTTATCATAAACATAAAACAACATATGTCACATATAACATGACTGTAGACTCTTATAGAGAAACCTTTTAAGTAAATTCACACAAGTGGCACACTTCCAACCACAGACACCTGTTCCGACATATACGTGGAACAAAGCCATAAACTCTTCCTACTCCTTCCAAGAAACAATAAGATTGTAATGAACCTATTCGTATTATCCCTTCTCCCTTTGTAATGGTTTGTATTTCTGAAGAAAAGCAATTAATTTAGTGCTTTAAGATAACATTTAAAGTCCTTTCCAAGAAAACACAGACAATTGGTCCGAGTGGGTGGACCAAGTGTTTCCCATCTGTTATCAAATATTGCAGTAAAGAAGGCTAATCTCATCATTAAATTGGTGGGCAGCAACAAGTGGAGTGCAAAAAAAAAGGATTTTTTTCTCATCCAGCACATATATCTTTGTAGATATGCCAGCAGAAAAATAACGCATAGCCCTACGAGCACAAATCACTATTGGAATCAAAATTTTATACATACAGCCTGAGATTTGGGAATATGTAACCAGTTTTTATAAGTGTTTGCAGATATTGCAGAACTTTGTACATTGCGGTATGCTGTGCGAAAGAATACATATTGTAGTCAACTACTAGGGTATTTGTACCAGATTTGGCAATTTTTTTATTTGTTTATCCTTAAAGGGTTTTTCCCATAACCATTATTATCACCTATCTACAGGAATAGTAATGGAGCGATAGTGTGTATGCTCGTACACCGCTCCATTCATTTCTATGGGGCTGCCGAGCTCCATCACTTATGCAGGAAACAATGATGTAATGAACTATAAGAAGCAGGCCAGTAGGGATATCAAGGTCTGTACGTTACAAGGCTATAGTTAAGTAAGATTTTTTGTGGAGGGATATCAAACGTAACCAATTTTTTCACTTTTGCCTATAATTTATCTTTAGACTGTATGGACAAACAGATGTAGCAATCTTTAACTTGAGTTTTAACGCGTTAAATACAGTTTCAAGCAACTTTAATTTGACTTTTTCAATAGTTTTCAATGGCTTAAGTCATAAGTTATCCCGCTGCAGCAAGTTTTCAGATAAACATTTAATTTCTGTACAGAAACATTTTAACTAGACTGTATTACTTACCTTAAGCTGATTCAGAGTAAAAGCTTCTATTATAGTCCAGAGCTACAGTCATAAGTCTACTTGTTGTTACCGAAAACAGTTTACAAGCTTGTTGACAGACACACCCCTGCAGCTTGTTGACAGACACACCCCTGAGGCTTGTTGACAGACAAACCCCTGCAGCTTGTTGACAGACACACCCCTGCAGCTTGTTGACAGACACACCCCTGCAGCTTGTTGACAGACACACCCCTGCAGCTTGTCTCAGCACTGGATCCAACCTCTACTCTTCCCCCTTGTGTTGATAGACACACCCATGCAGTTTGTTGACAGACACACCACTTAGCTGAGCTTTAATGCAGTGGGACAGATTACTGTATGGTGCATGGTGTAAAGACTACACTTCCCAGAGTACACTTCTCACTAGAGCCAGCCCTTTACATATTTCAGCTCTGAAGCCTGCAGAATTATGAAAGCAGCTTTGGACTATAATCTAGTCTATAACTCAGGATTCCTACAAAATAAGTAATGCAATGTACTGTATTTACAACATTAATGCATTGTTGAAAGATAGGCAGACATTCATAAGACCCTTTTACATGGGTTGTTGATGGTGCGCACAATTGCACATTTAAACGCTCGTTCCAGATCATCTGCCAGTGTAACATGTCCAGCCAACAGCCGACAAATGAGGAAATCCTTGTTTGTCAGCTGATCAAAACTTTTATGCAAGCATTAAAGTCATCGGTAGTTGGCAATGCATCCCCCTGTGTAAACCACGGATTTGCTGCGGACAATAATGAAACTATGTATGCCCAAATGATCACACTCATAAATCTTGGGTCACATACAATACCGATGACTGCTGCATTTAAATGGAGCTAAACGAGGGCCAATTGACTTGCTATATTGTCAATTGTCATTTGTTGCAGGCAAAAAAATCGTATTCGCAGGAATCAAATTCGGTCCAAATTTCTGTGGAAAAAAAATGTCTTAAATTGTGGTTACATTTTGCTGGCGAGCACCAGCCGCAATTATGCTGGCTTGATGTTAAAGGGGTTGGACACTTTATATTTATTTTCACTAATGCGTGGGAAGCAGTATTATGTGCTACTTACTAATACATAGTTATTAGACGATCTGCGCCGATGTCTTCCTCTGTGGGACACGTCTCCCTTGTTATTATAGCCTTTTTTTCTATGGACTATATGGCGCTCTGTTTCTGAAAATCGTTGCTGATGGAAGGGCATGTTACCAGGCACGTCCTTCAGCGGCCTCTATTGAATAACACTGGGATGAGCTAGTTTCCCTTGCCGTGTGTACTGTTATTCGCTCATCTCTAAAAAGCCCTAACCATAACCATGGTGCTCACACAGTACGCTTGAGCTATACACCTGTGTCACTTGGACAATATCAGGATGGGCAATCAGTCCCTGGATCTGAAGATCAATGATTGCTTTCTCTTTGCTTACAATGATGAAGCTTTAGTTATATAAAACCATTAAACATATTTACTCATGATTTTATGGGCAGATAATGGAAGGCGTCTGTGAGTAAGATTATGTACTGTGTATAATTATGTAGTGGGAGCTTTCCCCAACCACATAAAACCCAGTAGCATGGCTCAGACCGATGTAACTATATATACATACAAATTACAAGATGTACAGAGAGCATTTTGAGTGAATTAAATAATGTATGACCCATATGTATGTTTGATCATTTTCGGGATATTGATTTCACACTAGAAACACAACTACATTAGAGAATTGCACAAATAATAATATAATATTTATTTTCACAAGAATGTATAAATGTGTCAAATGCAGTTTTCACCTTCCCCATCCCTGAGTTTCCTCCTCTCGCTTCCGCAGTACTGTGTGCACATAATTAACATATCTATATAGCCGATGATTTGCATATGAAAACACACTGTTCGGTATATTCCGAAATTCTTCCCCTCCTTTAAAGGGAATCTATAATCAGAAAATGACATATTAATTAAATTAGGTTTTTATTGCAATGATATATGTAAGTTTACTTTTTTATGTGACTATCCATATAAAAAAATGTTTTCCTAAACATTCCAGTTTTCATATTGTCCACTAGAGCAGACAAAATAGTTTAACACTTCATATGCAGTTCACTTTCAAGCTTTGCTGTGTAGACTTGGACAAAATGAGATGAGTCATTACATTACCATTAGAGGGTGGGATAGATAATGACAGCTCTATTGTACTGCTAAAAGCCTAGATAAGGCAGGGATAGTAACACTATACAATATACACACATAAGAATATACAAACATTACAGGAAGGATGTGTAAGTTTCCGATGTGGCTGCCTCCAGTGAAGTTTCAGCATCTGTTGAAGGGCCAATTTACATATGACAACAATGAACAGTGTGTATTAACATGTATATTGCATTCATTGGTAAGGCACTCACAGTACTGAGAATGAGAGTAGGACACACGGGAAAGGACAGGAGGAAGGCTACAGAGGGCGTAAGATGTTATAAGAACTGCTCTTCAATGCCAAATCTATCAAGGTATGGCCTACTTCATAGGTGAAGCTAAGGCGCCAGACTTTCTGTGTATACAAGCCCCTGAGATATAAATATGGTATTTCACACAATTTGTTGCACCACTTTTACTCCAAAATATCAACTATGCCAGATTTTAACACTGACCCCCAATCCTACCTGCGCTAGGAAAATCTTTAAGGGGTATTCCCAACTTAGACATTTATGGCATATCCATAGGATATGCTATAAATGTCTGATAGATGTGGGTCCCTACTCATACACCCGTTTTGCCTGCTGCAGTGGCCGCTGGCTGCAGGTCCTGAACGGGGACTAGTGGAGAGAGGGCCGCGCATGTGCATGGCTCTCTCCATTCTGTTTAATGGGAGTTACGGAAAAAGCCAAACAAGCGCAGCCCTGGAATTTAGTGCCGCACCAACGAGTGACCCCCGTTCTCTATATAGGTGCTGGTCCCAGTGCCGGGACCCACATCTATAAGACATTTGTGGCTTATCCTGTGGAAATGCTATAAATGTCTACGTTGGATAACACCTCTTTAACTGCAGTAGGCTTACACCACTCATCATGCTCCTGAATTCAGGGTCCATGGAAAATGGTTACAACAAATTCTCACACTTTATTTGACTTTCCGCAGTTAATACATAATGTTTCCTGTTCTCATGTACATATCCATTTTCTATTTAGTCCGGTACAAACCACTCACATTTTAAAATGTAGTGTAGGCAGAATACTTGCAGTCACAGTGCCATTGATTTCACACTAGAGCTTGTATTAGCATTTTTCGACAATCAATTCTACCATGGATTGGACATCAGGGCTTTATAATTAATGACAGGAGATTGAAGTCGTGGCAGAGAAGACTTGCAAAGCAATGCAAAACAAAACACATCCATTTATTTCTTTGTAGAATAGACTATGGGTTGCATACAGACCATCAGGCCATGAATATTTGTCTTGTGCTGCTGAACTCGTGTACTGCCGGGAGATTGCTGGTGCCTCGATGGTTAACGTCAACATAACATATATACCAACGCCTCTGGGTCATTCATTGCAGGTTGCATCTCTTATCTGTTGTGGATCTTTTGTGATAAATGATCCCCTTTAATGGATATACCACAATCTGCGCTGGGATTTTATGTAATGATTCTGTACAGCAGGTGGATGGAGAGATCTTCAGAACAAAATTGCAGTGTCTAGGGACCTCCTACTGAAAGAGTTGCTGCATACTGATGTAATAGGAGTTATACAGTGCAGAAGATGAAACATGTAGCTTGGAGGCATCATTGAAAGGACTCAGCAATATGCAGGATGTTCATTTTTTATTAATTGTTGATAAACTGATGATTTCAACAAAAATCACATCTGAGCATCTCCTTAGTTGAAGAGTCAGGATGTAAAAGGAAACGTTTACGGATGTGCAGCACGTACCAAGTTGCCCTGCTTCCTGAATGAAGTCTTTATTGCTGGCACACTGTGGAACCAAATAATAGGTTAGCAGTTTTCAGTTTGGGTATCTTTCTCAATCGCTTGTGGTCATACACATCACATACAGGATAGTATTGAAATGTTTCATATATTTTCCCACTGTGGTTGATTCACATTACCATATATTCACACATACAAATGAGAGAGAGAGAGGGAGAGATAGATAGATAGATAGATAGATAGATAGATAGATAGATAGATAGATAGATAGATGGATGGATGGATGGATGGATGGATGGATGGATGGATGGATAGATAGATAGATAGATAGATAGATAGATAGATAGATAGATAGATAGATAGATAGATAGATAGATAGATAGATAGATAGATAATATAAAGAGTAGATAGATATGAGATCTATCTATCTATCTATCTATCTATCTATCTATCTATCTATCTATCTATCTATCTATCTATCTATCTATCTATCTATCTATCTATCTATCTATCTATCTATCTCATATCTATCTATCTATCTATCTATCTATCTATCTATCTATCTATCTATCTATCTATCTATCTATCTATCTATCTATCTATCTATCTATCTATCATCTATCTATCTATCATCTATATCTATTTGTCATTTAACTCTTTGTGGCATGCATCTCTGAATTAAGTAATTCAATAGCTTTACCTACAAGTAAAACAACAAAGAACACTTTATATCACAATAAGATTCACCATTTAGAACATCTATACATCTATGGCATCTATATTGCACTTTAGGTCATATTCAGGTGTCTTTTATTGCTACTGTAGTCATTTATTGCTCTGGCACTTAAAGAGTTAACACCATGACGACAGGAAAGAAGTTAATTCAACTGTAAGCGTAATGAGAGCAGAACCCAAATCCCATAATTCAATTAAGCGAATGCTAACAGTGGCACAACGCAGTTCATAGACTTCAAAGACGTAAAAGGGATATTATTTTATTTCAGGTAGACATTCGTTTTAAGATGTCCAGAGAAATATATTCTCTTTGTGCATTACAATTGTGAAAGATTCATGGCTTGTATTAATCATCTACTGCAGCATGCAGTGATTTACTTACAAGGCTGCGCCATAAACTGAATTAAAAAAAAAAAAAGTGCTGGTCTCAGCAAAATAGACGGGATGACTTAATAGACAGGAACATGAGGCAATATCACAAAGCACCGCGCTCAGCCCCCTTCAATAGATGGAAATGAAAAACAAAACGTATGGAGCTTTGATGAGACGAACACATCTAGGGTTGTTTTAATAAATGGAATCTGCTCTGTTTAGAAACATTGAGTGCTGAAGATGCTCAGCGGCGACACAGTAAATATCCATTAGTTTTATTTTAACTTTACACTAAAACAATTCCCTGATGTTTCAATTAAAATGGCTCTTCTAAGCTTTGATTTTTACAAATTGCATTTTCCATCTATTGCCTGCTCAGGGGGGGATTGTGACAACACTCTAGCCACTATAGGTGCCTTGGTTCGCAGACTGTATTGAATTATTAAGGACCCTCTCTATCCACTACCCATTTCCTTTAGGAAGGAATAATTGAGATTTGTATTGAATAGCAGAATATAAATAGTCTTGTCAACAAAAAAAAAAAATGAACCGGTGGTGAGTTTTGTTTATTGGAAATATCAGTGCGCCAGACCTTTGTATGTTTGGTGAAACTAACTCATTTAAAAAAAATAAAAATAAGAACCAAAGAGGTGGATTTGTATTTCGGTCATTTGTTGTTTGCTGTTTTACTGCTGTTTATCTCAGTTCTTCTGTGTGTAACCTACTTTGATGTGAGCCAATCAGATCCAGAAAAAAAATAATCCCAGGAGATGAGTATGTTGATCTTGTAGGTGGCAGTGACCTCTCAGTCTATGGGATTAGACTACAGAGGAAAGGAATGCATTTGAAGTGGGCGTGGACACAACACCCTATAGCCAATTATATCATAGAACACAGCAGCAGTAAATGACTTTTGACATACTGTAGATGGAAGAAAGTACAGTCAAAGGTCAATCAGATCTGGGTGATGGGTCACAGCAATAGGACAGAAGTATGTTGATTTTGTGGGAGGTAGTGACCAGTCATGTGGTTGTGATAGTAAGGAAGAGAATGGTGGAACGTAGAAGGCCAACAATCATGAAAAAGTGGAAGAGAACATGCTATATCAACAGAAAAGAGTATCAAAATAATACTATTATTTTTGTAGTCAAACACATAGTTACATAATTGATAAGGTTGAAAAAAGACACAGGTCCATCAAGTCCAACCTATAATCCTATTGTGTTGACCTAGAGAAGGGCAAAAACCCACATGAGGTTGATGCCAATTTCGTGATTTGGGGAAAAATTCCTTCCTGACTCCAAATCTGGCAGTCAGAATAAATCCCTGGACCAACGTCCCATCTCCAGAGTCTAGTACTCATAAACTGTAATATTGTATTTATCAAGAAAGGCATCTGACGCAAAGTTTATTATTGTATGAAACTATTTTCAGCCTAACCCTAATAGGATATTTTTTTCTAGAAAAATTACCTGCAAGTCTTTTTCTGGTGAAAGGCACCTTCCATTAGAGTGTATGTTGCTTCACAGAGAAGAATGATTTATATTGGAAAACCAGTTGAAATATATGTATATATATACAAGACCAATGCATATACATTGAAACTTCCCAAGAAGACCTCTCTGAGAAGACCCCTCGCTATAAATACCAAATAATTATGTGCCTGATTATAGTTTATGTACAGTGGCCCTCTTTAAAAAGAATACCTTGCATTCTGGCCGTTTTTTTTTTTTGCTGGGGCCTCCTTAGTAAAGATCATATGTGTCCAATGGAATGGAATGAAGCATGGGACAGCAAGGCCAAGCAGAGGACAGGAGGAAGTCAGAGGAGGAGAGGGAGCTGCCAAGTATTCAATCTCTTCTCTTGCTTTTTCCTTCAAAGCATTGACACATCCCGTGATTGAATGCAGCCCAGGGGAGCAATGCACATGGAAAACAGGCTAGCCATGCGGGATACAATGAAAATAAAATAGGAGGCTATGCTAGGGACTTTAGAGAGGAAAACTATGCTGGGGACTGAGGAAGGGAGTAAAGTCACACTGGTGAAGTCATCCTGGACACTGTCAACAAAAAGGGGCTTATTCTGGGTAATGGGGAGGGTGAGCCCATCCTGGGGATTTAGAAGAATGCATAGTACAAAATGTACAGTACTATGTAGTGTTCTTCGACCTGTGGCTCTCCAGCTTTTAGTTCTGAAACTAGGACCCCCATAATGCGCTACAAGTAAATGGTAGAGTAAACTGGAAACCACAGGTAGAAGACCACTGTAATAGAAAGTTTAGATATTTAATTTATATATTACACATAGATTCAGGGCAGGACTACACTTCCCAGTTGTAGGGAATAAAGTATTGTATGCTATATGTACATTGTGTCATTGTTGGCATAATTTTGGGTTGTTTCATCATTTTGTGTGTTTATTTGTGTCCTGCTGACTGCATTGAACACTTAAACCATCATTCTGTATAGTTTTTTCTTTGAGAGGACCACCCTTTGTGAAAGACCATTTTATTGTGCAATTTTGGGAGGTAGTCTCAAAGTGGATTCACTGTAAATATAACGCATCATAGCCAACATGTTTTCCAAGTGCATTATTTTTTATATTATACGGCATATCAACACTCAAACCCAACTACCAATTCTTAGCTTAAGACCTACTGAATAGATACAAAACCAGCCATGGACTTTACATTGGTCTCAGAAGCCCCAATCATTCTAGTTGAAATGTGTGATGTCTATTGGGGTAAGACAACCTCAATCATGGCTTCTCAATATCTGCTGTATTGCTTCACAGCCAGTGTATAGAAATGTATCAATCATGCCCTAACCTGTCCTGCGATACCTGCTCATGTCTCTGTGGTCTTCAATTCCATCAACATCCACCCTTGAGAGAAACATGGTTGAGCAAGATGGCCAAATCCTATTGTTTCCTCTATAGATAAACCACAGCAGAGTTCTCCAATGAAATAACTTGTACATTGGTCTAGCTAAATGTTAAATTTAATGAGAAATTTCAGATAGCAATAATTCAATTAGGAGCAGACTGATATTTA
Organism: Rhinoderma darwinii; assembly: GCF_050947455.1. Taxonomy (NCBI): domain Eukaryota; kingdom Metazoa; phylum Chordata; class Amphibia; order Anura; family Rhinodermatidae; genus Rhinoderma; species Rhinoderma darwinii. The sequence goes on from NC_134687.1 coordinate 58,482,070, forward strand.
TCTGGACCTTTGTGCAATAAATAAAATCATTTGTCCCTTGATGCCACCATACCATTTCTTAAGTACATTATTTAAAGGAAGCTCCGGTCCATGCCCCCACCCCCATAAATAAGATATGGTGGAGTGTTTTGGGCGCCCCTAATACTCTGGGCTCTCTATCAGACATCTCATGGTTCAACCAACAGTTATTGTGTGGCCATTTGTAGTCTTCTGATCTAGTATGGTGGTATACAAATAAGGCTCAAAAGAGAAGTGGTGTATTATTTTTTATGAACACTACTGTATATATTTTTCTGCAGGCATGTAAGTATACACATGTGTGGCCAATGCATAGATTTGTGTTTGTATATACTATTCTGATAATGCGGAGTATTTTTTTTCCCTTTGTTTTTATGCTTTTATTTTCAAGTGTTCCTAGCATATAGTAATGTAGAATAGATGATAACAGCCACAGTCCCATGTGTATTTTATGGAAAGCTTTCCTGTGCTGAAGCTCCCGAGCTGTAAAACAGTATACACGTGATATGCTTTTTTCCTCTGCTCAAATGCCTCCGTCCCTTGGTATTTTTCATTGCCTGACATGCGGCTCTAATGGTTCTATTAGGTGCAGCATGTCTGCTGAGCTTGCTGTTTTCCAATGTGCATGTCATCAGTGCTGCTTCTCTGCAGTTCCCTTATTAGCATGTGCCCTTTACTGACTCTGCAGGGGCCATCACCTAGAATTAGATGCTTTCTGCTAGACCTGTCCTTACTCTGTGCAAAATGATTACAATCCATTATGCCACCTTCTTGCTGACAGCTAGATACTGCTGTGATTACAATAAAATCACTCTGTATTTAAATATGATACTACCTATCTAGAGTGAGTGCTTGGTAATGGAAAACGTTGGACGAAATTGGAAAATTTGATGAAAAACGTTTGTAATTTTGATACACGCACCAAGGTAGAAAGAAGTTGCAATCTACGGTTAATAAGAAGTATAATAAAATGTCAGAAGTTTTCCTGCAGAGATTCTAATTTTGAATTATGGGTATAAATAACCGAACAAGCATTACTATTAGAAGTTATTAAAGTTTAATCAGTGAAACATATTATCATGTCAATTTTGTTTGTTCGGTTGCATGTCTGGGAATATTTATTAATTTATTTGCTTATTTATTAGCTTTTGTCTCTACTATTATTCAGATTTATATGCATTCGATTATGTTAGGAATCAGGGGCACAGCTAGGGGCAGCTAGCAGAACATGTGCCCTTGGGCTGGGGGCTGAGAAGGAGGAAACAAGCCAACAGGGGAGCCATATACTCCCAGACACCAAAAAAGCCAACGCATCTCTGACTATATTATTTTCTCAAGTTTTCTTAATTAGCATGAAATATTTGTATTTATGTGCAGAAGATTTTTTTTAAAGTAGCCTTGAATACAGTCTACTGTAGTAGGAGGGATTTACTCAAGGGACAAGTTTTATGTTAGCTTAGGTTTTTAGATTTTACTGTCCAATTAGTTTAAGGGACATGTAAAGGAATGGTCCACCTATGTATAGAATATGTCTCCCAATATGTACAGTACATGCACTCTTCATCTATAACTTAATGAGTTAAAGAAATGTTCCTACGAGGGACATTTATGACATATCCACAGGATATGTCATAAATGTCAGATAGATGCGGGTCCCACCTCTGGGACCCGCACCTATCTCTAGAATAGGGCCCCTAAACTCCGTTCTACCTCTTTGTGTGTCGGCTGATTTCCGACCATGAAAGTAAAAACAGCGTAGCTTGCTGAGCTTCGCTGTTTTCGTAAGCCCCATAGAACTGAATGGCAGTTACGGAAACAGCGTAGCTCGTATGCTACGCTGCTTCCGTAACTGCTATTCACTACTATGGGAGTTACGGAAACAGCACAGCTCAGTGAGCTACGCTGTTTTCGTAACTCCCGACCATAAAGTCAGGAAGTGGCCGGGAGTCAGTGATAGCAGACAAAGCTAGAACATGGTTTAGGGGGCCCGTTCTAGAGATAGGTGCGGGTTCCAGAGGTGGGACCCGCATATATCTGACATTTATGACATATCCTGTGGATATGTCATAAATGTCCCTTGTGGGAAAACCCCTTTAATATTGAGATGCCAGATGCTTAAACTTAAACATCAATGGTTAGATAAGATTGCTGTCTTCTGTTTTTTTCACAATGTCAATTATTTGGCACCCAGGCTCTACCATGAAAATTAAGGTAATGTTGGTATTATAGATTACATGAAAGGAATCATAAAGCCTTAAAGCTCTAGTACTTCAATATATGCTGTTAAAAAGTCTACTTAGCTGTTTCCTAGTCATTTGCTTCTAACAATGTATAGCTGACACATAGCATAATACGCCTCGGTTACGCCTGAAAATAGGTCGTGTGAACCCAGCCTAAAAGTGATAAGTCTGAATAGAGACTAACTCTGAAGTAGTTCCCCTTAAAAATAGAAGACAATCGCATACTAAATTAATTTTGAACAGTCAGATTTTACTAAACAGAACTGAAATTACAGTGGCACACTAAGTATAACGGTTATATGTCTTTAAGAGGCACAATATGCTTAATGGTTATGTTACTCAATAGAGGCCTACAACCTTGGTGGTTACAGTACAACCGAAGTGGCACCATATCTTAACGTGGCTGAATCATCAGCCAATGGAAACATTTAACAACAAGTAAACCCTTCTCTGCAGGTCTCTGTTCGGCTCGCCACACACAGGCTATGTTACCTCACACAGTTTCACTGGCAGTAATCTCTGCCACTCCTTCACCCTGCTCTCAAAGGGTTTTCTTCCCTTTAGCCTTAGTTCCCTGATTCTCAGGGATCCAATAGGCAATCTCACAAGGGATAACCAGACCACCACCCAGGTCTACTTCTCCTTACTCAGTCACCCCTCTAACAAGGCAGCCTGCTCTCTAAGGCACTGAATATCAAGGGCTCACACTACGCTAACCCTCCCACTGATAAATCCTCCCAGTCCAGCCTAATTTAGGACTATACTTACTAGGCCACATTTCAGGCCTCTGGGGCAACCAGTCCTCGCTTTAGTATTATAAGTGGCCCACAAAGACATGGATTTTTCTATATCCCAACCAGGACCTAACTACAGCATTCTCCGGGTTAAGCACAGTAACGCTCACCGTCCACTGGTTCCACAAGCGGGCTAACTATTTCCACAGCCCCAACAGACTCCCCAAAGCTAACCATTTTAGGCTGATGGTACTCTTTAGCCACCCCTGCTTCAGTAGCAGCCTACATTGTGGACCTATATGACTGCCACGGCTCGGATCAGCCACGATCAGCTTCAGACCTTGCTTGATAAAAGCAGCTCACCACTCAGAGATTCACTCACCCTTGGCAGGCGACCTCTCTCCTCAGCCCTGCACAGGCCTTCTGTCACGTCTCACTTCCCTGGCCACCAGCCCACTAATAGTCTCTTCAGTAGGCAAACTGCTCCCAGTTTTCAGTCCACCAATATTCCTGATGTCTAAGTCTGCACAGACCTTGAGCACACCGCAATCCTCCCAGGTGGAACAGGCCCCGGACTTAACTACATAGGCCAATCGCAGCTCCAACAGGCACCAAAGTGGGATTATTCAGCCTACCCCCTCTTGACACCAAACCTCCCTTTTTTCTCCTCCCAACTGCTCCTCCTTCGAGTGTGGTGGCGCAACATGCGAGCATTACCACACGCATCCCACAGTTAGCATCAGGCTCTTTCTAGGCCTGTGCTGCCGCCTGCACATTCTCCCTGCAGCTGCAGGCCTAGAAGACTCTCTCACCTCATTGTCTCACCACAGACGCACCACCCCATGACACCATAGAGCATAGCGACAAGCTACTCTCGATGTCCTACAAGGAAAAAAAGATTAACATAAATACAACAGATGTAAAAGCATGAGCACATAAACTACTAAGCAGCCTCTGAGATAACTAGTCAGCCCATTTAAAGGAACAAGCAAACATTTCCAAAGAATACATCCTCAGTCCGTATACTGTAAATGGAGAAAGTAAGTTTCACCCTCCTTACAAGCTTACACAATATTTCTTGCATCCTTATAGCCCTCAGGCCCTTAAAAGTAGCTTTACTCCACATTCACCTATTTTTTTTCTATAGTTTTATACTTAAGAATTCACATGTATATGTTGACGTGCTGTTTAAAGATGGGCCCCTTGTATGTAAATCAGAATATACCATATTTAGTTAAAGGGTCGTGTATTATCCTTCTAGAGAGTAATGTCAAAAAGAGTAGAGACTGCAATCATTTTGTGGATACTTTTCTTCTCTATGACATATAAACTCTGTATTAAAAATATAAATGTTATATTATTTTTAATATATTTTTGCATCAATGACAACTAATCTGCTTTAAATATCCACAAATCTTTCTGAAATAATGTCAAAACCAACCGATCAGTTCACCTCCTTAATGATTTGTTGTAGTGAATTAATAGAGTAAAGAAAAAAATTGTGATGTTTGCTGCACAGCTTTATTTTATGAACTAACCGAAGGCAATACACTTCAGCTGCGTAACCTAATAGAAAAAGTGAATTCCAAATAGATTGCACTTTCCAAGGCTTGTAAATGAGAAGCAATCAAAAACGATGTCAGTGTAGTCTGGTCTTGCACAAAATTGCAAATATTACATTGCCATTTTCTTAATGAGATATTTCCATAGATAAATGTCGTTTTGTTTTACCTCCGTGTAAAAAGGAATGAAGTTTGTATGTACAAATCACATATTAGACATTTTATTACAGCCCTGCTGCATAGCGGTTAACATCATTGTTTATATAATATCAGGCTGTTGAAATTTACTCCAAACCATTCATTCTTATTTGGCATCGTACATTAAATGTGCACTGAGTATTATTTTCTGCATTTGACATAGACTTAGCCAATAATTCACTCTTTGTATTACTAACTGGCCTATTACTGAATAGTGTACGAACAAAACTAAGGGGTACATATAAATCACAAGGTTGCATAGCATATTTCAAAATGGGGGCTTATTGAAAGTAAACGGACCACCAATGGTGCAGCATCTTCTTTCATAGTAGGGCTACCATATGTTGGATGGTGGCATGTACAGTACCTTCTTTTGGCGACCTAATATAATGTGTACTCTTATACAGTGCACAAATAAACATACCATACAGTGCCTACTTATAGGCGCCATACAATATGTTGCCAAATAGCCGTGCCACACAGTTTCCTAAATAACAATGATAAGCAGTGCTGCCACCACCACAGAATGTAAAAATAAAATACTGTACAATGCCTATATAGCCATGCCACACAATGCCTTATGGTGCTCAAATAATATCAACATATAGTGACCAAATAAAAGCTTTGCACAGTACATAATCTGGCGATACAGGGGAATTGTAGTATTGCATGGTGGCCATTCAGATGAAGAGCCATTCTTGTAATACAAGGGCGGCTAGAGTTTACCAGAACAGGAGCATCTCGTTCAGAGCTGTTATCCATTATGGCTCAAAGAGGGGGTCCCAAGTGGGGGAAATCCTTCTATGATGTCCATATGCCCTAATAGACAACCCCTTTAATATTAGTAGTATTCACAAGCCTCAGGAGGCAGCCTATCCGTCGCGCCCCCATCAACAACCGTACGACTCATCCATCCCTAAGGCTGACCCTATCTATGGTAACTGTATTTTCTGCTTCTATGGCAGGTACATAACTAACCATATGAAATTTGACTGAGAAAAGAGGGGGTCCCAAGTGGAGGAACCCCCTCTATGATGTCCATATGCCCTTATAGACAACCCCTTTAATATTAGTAGTATTCACAAGCCTCAAGAGGCAGCCTATCTGTCGCACCCCCTTCAACAACCGTACGACTCATCCATACCTTAGTGTATGTGCACACGTAGTGACCAAAAACGTCTGAAAATACGGAGCTGTTTTCAAGGGAAAACAGCCCCTGATTTTCAGACGTTTTTTGAGCAACTCGCGTTTTTCGCGCCGTTTTTGCAGCGTTTTTTACGTCCGTTTTTGGAGCTGTTTAAATTGGAGTCTATGAGAAAACGGCTCCAAAAACGTCCAAAGAAGTGTCCTGCACTTCTTTTGATGAGGCTGTATTTACATTTGACTGAGAAAAACATCAAAACTGCTCATTTTTTGATCCACATTTTTGTTTTAGTTGTTTCTGTAGTACGTGTACATGCAGAGATTATGAAAACTAAAACTTAATTGCTATTATATTGGACATCAGTGAAGTGGATGACTTATGACAGATATAGTATTTTATGCCATTAATAACACACATGCCTTGTCTTGTAAAAAACACCCAAAAAATGTTGGCCTGATTCTGCTATATCTGTAAATACCTAATACATATTGTAGCTTATATTACTAAACATATCACGCAACCTCACATGCAAAACATTTATAGGAGCAGGCATGTGCATTGCTTGGGCAGCCAGGATATATAAGTCTGGGGTCTCCTATCTTCGTAGTGCCTGGATAGCTAATGCCACTTTTTAGACAATCTAGGTGCTGGTACTGTAGATCACTGCACTGGCTTACAAAAAAATGATCTTTTTCTTGGCTACCTTTCTGCAATGCTTTTCACTCTCTACTGTACAAGCTGGAACTAACAAAGCAATATTGAAAGTCATATTTTTTACCTTGTTTTTACGACACTTTTCGCCAACTTGAAACGGGGACCTGTAGCATTCAAAGGTAACATAGTTTTATTTTGATCACACCATGCATGTGATGTATCACACTTTTTCTGCAGCTAGCTCACCCACCCAGAATTTGCCAGGTGTTTTGACACATTTGTGACAGCGGATATCTTAAATACAAAGCTTATTATAGACCTGCTGTACGTTTTCATTTATATGTAGCAGAACTGAGTATGGCATTCTGCACTCTGGGGTTTTATCATACTGTACTTCATTATTTGTGCACTGAGATCAATAGAAATGTTTTTGCAAGCCTGTGTAAAAACACGTATAACACTTATCACAGCACTTGTGATAGCACAATATGATGAGCAACATGCTATGATATCTAAAAAGTACAAAATGACCACCAGATAATAGGTAGATTGTAGATAGTGATAGATATATAGATAAATCAATAGATAGATAGACAGACAGACAGACAGACAGACAGACAGATAGATAGATAGATAGATAGATAGATAGATAGATAGATAGATAGATAGATAGATAGATAGATAGATAGATAGATAGATAGATAGATGCAGTTGCGTATCTATATGGTTCGCAGCGGTCACAGTTGTGACTGGGCCCCTAAGCCTGGGGGGCCCACGGGGTGATATTGGGGGCTGATATGTGGGGCATTATACTGTATGGGGACTTATATGTGGGAATTATACTCTATGGGGTTCTGATATGGGGTGCATTATACAGTATGGGGAGCTGATATTGGGGCCGGGGGCATTATACTGTATGGGGAGCTGATATGGGGGACATTATACTGTATGGAGGGCTGATATGGGGGGCAATATACTGTATGGGGAGCTGATATGGGGCTATTGTACTGTATGGGGAGCTGATATGGCAGGGGGTATTATAATGTATGGGGGGCTGATATGGGGACATTATACTGTATGGGGGCTGATATAGAGGGGCTGATATGGGGGCATTATACCGTATATGGAGCTTATTTGGGGGAATTATACTTTATGGGGGCTGATATGGGGGGCATTATACTGTATTGGGACATGATATTGGGGGCATTATACTGTATGGGGAGCTCAAGTGGGGGGCATTATACTGTATGGAGGGCTGATATGGGGGCATTATACGGTATGGGGAGCTGATATGGGGGCATTATACTGTATGGGGAACTCATATGGGCAGCATTATACTGTATGGGGAGCTGATATGGGGGGCATTATAATGTATGGGGAGCTGATATGGAGGGCATTATACTGTATGGGGGCTGATATGGGGGCACTATACTGTATGGGGGCAGCAATGTGGGGCATTATACTATTGGGGCTGATATGGGGAGCATTATACTGTATGGGGCAGATATGGGGAGGCATTCTACTGTATGGGGCAGTTATGGGGGCATTATACTTTGCGGTGGCAGCTATGGGAGCATTATACTGTGTGGGGCATTATACTATGGGGCTGTTGGGCAAGGCGGCTGGGCGTAGGCGCGCGCATGGGTCTGGTGGTGTTGGTGTTGGGGAGGGGTAGGGGGACCCAAGCTGAATACTTGTACCCAGGCCCATGGGACTTTAGCTATGCCCCTGGATAGATATGATATAGATAGATAGATAGATAGATAGATAGATAGATAGATAGATAGATAGATAGATAGATAGATAGATAGATGATAGATAGATAGATAGATAGATAGATAGATAGATAGATAGATAGATAGATAGATAGATAGGATCCTACTATAGCAGGTCTGTTAGCCATGACCTGGGCAGGTCAGCACCCACATACGATACACAAGGCTGTGCGGCTGACATTGCATTTGGATGATAGATAGATAGATAGATAGATAGATAGATAGATAGATAGATAGATAGATAGATAGATAGATAGATAGATAGATAGATAGATAGATGATAGATAGATAGATAGATAGATAGATAGATAGATAGATAGATAGATAGATAGATAGATAGATAGATAGATAGATAGATAGAATAATGTTTCAGACTTATGTACATTCACGTGTAAAAGATAACAGATTATACACAGTGATATGTCAATATGATGATCAAATGCAGTGGTACAAACCAAAATGACAAACTCAGCACTCCTACACTGATGTTAGGACTAACATACCTTTTTTTATTGTATAGAAAGATAGTTATATGCACACATATATATATCCTGTATGTATAGTATATAGTAGTAATTTTTAACAGTTCAGCTATTACAGTGAACCAGTCAGGTCAATTACTGAGACTCCAGCTGACATAACTACTGAATCAGGAGCTATTATTGCTGTGTGAATTATTAATTATCACCTGATTTTTATGGTTTGTGGGGAACAGCTAACCAGTCAACCAGCAACTCTCGAGGATCATTCACATTGGTTCACTTTCTAAGGGAATGATCATTTACAGAGCACGGCAATAATACATATAATATTAACTTTGCCTTCAAATTAGGCCCCTGTTGATTTGAGAGTGTTCTCTTAAAAGCTAATAATGGTAGAGGAAGACGTCAGCGCTGCCTCTCCTACCATTGTGTTATTATATAGTCACGCTAATTAATATGCCCGTTTTGTATAAGCACATATGTGTCTTTGGATGGGCATCAGAGGGTCTAGCTATCTATTTCAGTATCGCTACTGAGTGTTCGGATGTGAATGCGGGCACACCAGGTTGATCAGCCTGGCAGTCAGACATACTTGGCTTCTTGACACGAATATTTCACATTGTAAAATACATCTTTGTGTATAATACATAATTAATGTGTGAACATAGTTAAAGTTGAATAAATTTGAATTGGTTTGGCTTTTCCTTCCAACCTCTGTAGAGAGTTTGGGAATATTTTGGAGGATAGAGACCTATCTTGAGGTTTGAGACAGAAAGAAGAATATTTATTTTTAGCAGAATGGGTAAACAACAGGACTGACAGGAGGAAAGCAGCGTGTCTGTTCCTCCAACACTCGAAAGGAGGTATTTGCAAGTACAAATCTACAATGTGCTGATATTATGTAACATGTGTATGTCCAGAAAAGACGTACGGGGAATTTTCAGTGTTATAAAATGAATGCCGCACTTTTCATAGGATAACACAGGATACAGTTAAACCTGCATTTGGTTACATGATGAGTATACAATCTTGAGATCTTGAGAATACAATTCATGCACTAAGGCCCCATGCCCACTTCAGTTTTTTCCTTCAGGGTGCTATCCGTTATTGTCACGGATAGCACCCTGAACCCATTCATTTCAATCAGGCCATGCACACTTCCGTTGTTTTAATAGAACCATGCGGCCGGTCCATCAAAAGTAGTGCAGGTACTACTCCTGCTCGTTTTGACGGAACAGTCTCGGCCTTTGCATTGAATTTTGTCCGTGAAACAATGGGCTGCACACGGAAGCCATCCGTGTGCAGCCCGTGTGTGACGGGACCGTCATTAACGGCCGTACAACGGCCAACGGAAGTGTGCATGAGGCCTAAGAAGTAATGGCATTTTTGATCAGGGCAGATTAAGGCTTACTCAATGTGCTCAATAAAAGTCATGAATAGTACAACTGTTTGTGTGTTATTAGTTTAGTTAGTTTGTGTTTGTCTAGATTTGTGACTTAGACAACAATCAGACCACATTTTATTAGTAATCAATGCAGTAATACAGGTAATTCCAAAGGGTTCACTTACTTTGTCTTACATTATCGTACAGTATCAATGATGTTTGTGAGTAAATCACCATTGATTTGAATGGTACTTTGCTTAGTATGTACTAAATGGGTTTGGGCGCCTTACAGTATTGGAAATTTGCAGAGGTCTGAATTAAATGACTCGACCCATTTTATCTTCTTAGATGACTATGGAATGTTAGAATATCAATTTTGGAAGGAATTTTATAGGTGAACCTATTTATATACTATAGGTTCTTGTGTTCCACTGTCAAGCAAAAAATGAAATTCAGTTCTTGCCTGGGTTAGGTTTAATTTCCCATTTACCAACACTTCACTTACCTGGGGCCCGCAATTTAGAGGTTCTGGAGCTTTCTCTTTGCCTTTATTCATGGACTGGAGTGGACTATCCATTCCATGGACGTGCTGAGCTTGGCCTGAGCCAAAGAAATGGAGTCAGAAGAACTTTGGAGATATCTGAACTAACGTCAACAAATAATTGGCCATAGACACAACTCAACTCTAGAAAAAATAAGTATAATTCTAATTCTAATTATTTGGTCTTGTTTTGTAAGTCTGTCAGTACAGACTAAGAAAAAAAAAATGGGGAAGGGGCAGATTTTAAAAGAATGAAGTGAAGATAAGAAAATAGGTGGACCATGCAATAACAACAGAAATAAGAAAACCAAGAAAATACTCTATATTTATAAATCGCTTGGTGGCATCATTGTATCTATTATCCATTGTCATTGACAGGAGATCTATGGAACCACAGATGCTCATATAGAGATAACTAATCTCTCTAGACCAATAAAACCACATGCATAAAACAGCTAAAATGAGATAAAAGGAAATATAGCACATACGTTGGGATGGTCACAATAATGTCCATTTGCAGGGTCCTATTTTATGTCATGGCTTGATTATCAGCTATATCCAGGGTTAGGCAAATGTAAAGAACATGACCCTGATCATATATCATAGGTACAATAATTGGTGTAATACAATTGAGATATATATATATATATATATATATATATATATATATATATATATATATATATATATATATATATATATATATATATATATAAAAGAAAAAAAAAACGACCTCACATTCTAGTCTGTTACAGATTTTTGGACGGTTCCTGATGACTTCTGTGCTGTACTCCATTGGAAAAGGTTTAATACTATAATCTGATTCTAGTTAACTTGCCAATGTGTGTTTTACACAAGTTGATACTCTTTTCATCACTTCTTTTTATAACTTCAGTTTCAACTGTTTTAGCAAACACCATTGTACACTGGGATATACCTGTACTTCCGCAGTCCTTTGTCATTTATCCTACCAAGTAAAGATCAGAACTCAAAAGCATTTATGTTTCAGAAATCTCAGTGTTACCGGAGGCTATCTTCACAGAGAGGTAGTGTTGACTTTCAGATGTGATATACACTGCCAGCATGGCATAGGCACATACATAAAAGAGTCAGAAAGAAGCAGGGAAACAGTCAAAAAAAGAGTAGATAGAGCAGTACAGATAAGTGTTCCAACTCCACATGCCCCCTCCATGAATCATACAATATACTAAACAAACTCAACAACTGGAGACGTGCTCTCCAAGATGCACAAACACACAATTTTCTTAATGATAAATTGAAGATTAGACAAGATATACGGCATATCCTCAAGTTCCGAAATTAACTATTTTGTTACTTTGTCTTTATTTGGATTTGATATCAGTAATGAACTATTAATTCCAAACTGATTTCTATGTTCTAGAACCTTTTGAGTATAGATTATTTGCATTTTAGTTCCTTGCATATATACAGTACATATGGTTTGTGTTTTCGCTGGTGACACATATTGTGTTCCTGGAGCAATCTGTAATAAGCAGACTGGTTTGGCTATGCTTAAAAAATGGTTAAAGCAGTCAAAGCAATGGAAATTGCAGCTTGAAAATGTAAAATTATTCACTTCTCACAAGAGAAATACCTGAGGGTACTTAATTTAAAGGGCTTTAAAATGGATGGACTGGCTCTATGCTGTGGGAGAAGCTAGTCAAATTCTTCAGTGCACCATTAGTGGTATTTCCATTAGAAGTAGGGAGATCCTCATTCTAGCTCTTTAGACTTCAGACTTCATTTGGAATATTGTGTCAATACCGCTATTGTGGATGTGGAGTTCACAATGTCTTATGAAATAAACCATCACGCAATGATTATCAATAAGAGAAGAATATAATTTGGGAAATTTGAAGATTGCATTGGAGTGACAAGCAATCACATGTCATAAATACCATGAATACTATCTTCAAAAGAGCAAAATCTCTCTGCTATCCATATTAGGAAAATATACATGAATTATTCCTACAAGCTCCTATTATCTTTGGGATGTGGGTTTGATAGGTCAAGCATTTTCTCTGTATTACTACATAAAGTTAGTAGTTGAGTTCCTGACCCTATAGGAAAACATCTTGTAAACTACATTATTTACAAAGCCATGTAATGCAGCTAGACTGACTTTTTGGTATCTTTAGTGTTCAAGCTGGAAAATAAGCATTGATGGGAACCAATCTCCCCCGTTCTCAATTTTCAGAACTTAAATGGTATTGGAATACTCAATGGTTACAATCGATAGCAAAACATTATTCATTTTTAAACATCACCAGTGACCCTTAACCCCTTAGTGACCCCCAATATAGCTTTTTATGGTGGTCACTAAGGTGGCCTTTTGACGGAAGCCTAGTCTAAGTCCTGCACGGGTGTCCCGTGCAAGCTGGAGCGTGTACTCGGCTGTCTGAAGACAGTCGGGCTCCTGCTCCAATGGTAGCGATCGAAGTTTACTTGGATCGCGGCTTTTTAAACCCCTTAAATGCTGCGATCAATAGTGACTGCTTCATTTAAGTCGTTTACAGATGGCGGGAGCTCCCTCTGTCACCCATCAGGGGCCCGCAAATGCAATCGCAGGCCTCCAATGGGGTGTCATGGCAGTCAGGCGCCTAACAAAGGACCCCACGTCTGCCCAGGCTATATACCTATTAGGACGTGCCAGTGGCATGGCCTAATAGATTGCCTGTCAGTTTTACACTGACAGGCAATAATGCTTTGGTATACTAAGTATACCAAAGCATTATCTCTGAGATCAAAATATCGAATAGTAAAGTCCCCTAGTGGGACTAAAAAAATAAGTAATAAATGTTAAATAAAAAATAATAATAAGGATTACCAGTAAAAAAATATATATTGCCACGACCATAATGACCCAAACAATAAAGTTAACATGTAATTTAAACCGCAAGGTGAACACCATAAATATAAGCTGAAAAAAAATGGTGAATTTGCTATTTTTTCCATTGCCCCCCCAAAAAGTGATAATAAAAGTTAATCAAGAAGTCACATGTACCCCAAAAAAGTACCAATGAAAAATATGTCTGGTCACGCAAAAAACAAGCCCACATATAACTAAAGTGACGGAAAAATGTAAAAGTTATGCTCTTGAAAAGCAACGATGCAAAAACAAATCATTTCTGTTCAAAAGTGTTTTTATTGTGCAAAAGTCGTAAAACATAAAAAACCTCTTCATATGTGGTATCGTCGTAATCATACCGACCCATAGATTAAAGGTAACATGTTATTTACGCCGCATGGTGAACGGCATAAATTTAAAACAATCGCGGAATTGCTGTCTTTTTTCTATCCCCCCGCAAAAAAGTTAATAAAAGTTCATCAAAAAATGATGTGTACCCCAAAATGGTGCCATTAAAAATTACAACTAATCCCGCTAAAAAAAAGTCCTCATTCAGCTATGTCAACGGAAAAATAAAAAAGTTATTACTCTTTAAAGGCGACGATGAAAAAAATAAAAAAAATTGCTTGGTCATTAAGAACTAAAATAGGCTAGTCACTAAGGGGTTAATGATCAGAATTCTCAATAAGTGTAATTTCTGACATATAGTGCATACTGTAGAAGATCAAAGGTGTCGCCCATAGCAACCAATTATCTCTTATTTTGTACGTATCAGATTGACTATGTTTTTTTCCATACACTACACTAGGTTTTCTACATAACCTCCAGAGTTCCTATAGTAATCAGAGCCAACACGTATCTAAATCAATTGTGCCTCTCATTTAATGTATCTAGCAGACAGAATAAATGCCTACAAACATAGGAGTCTATATCACTTTTCTAATTTCATTGATTGGGTTTATATTTATGGCTTCAAAAAATATTGTGGTCAAACAAGTACAGAAAAAAATATATTAATGAGCACCCCCCTACAAAGAGAGAATGAGAACCCAATTCTCACAAGATCTCTTGCCCATGTGTCCCAAGGAATGCATTTGTCTCTTCTCTAGCAGCGGGTACTCCTTCCCTTTCTATTATATCTTCAGCAATTCATTGGGCTAAAGGGTAAAAGGGGTAAAAATATATGAAAAGTAAAAAAAAAACTTTTTGTTATTACTAATATAAAAAACTATATTAAAATCTATCTATTTTATGTCAAAACTGATTTTTTTTCTTAATATCACACTGCTGTATTTTATTTTATAATTCATAAATTAGATCGAAAACAAGAATCCATGTAGGTTTGTTTGTCGATATATCTCCCGCATATTCAGTCCAAATGTTTTATTACAGACAGCATAGGATACAATTAGAGAACACAGTACTCTGGAGTTCCATACAGATGTGGTTCACTACTGTTATGTCTTGAGGGACTCGTATACTTTTACAGACACTTTTACAACCAAGTAGTGCTTGGGTATTATACATTTTATTGTTGTTGTTATTCAGTTTAAATATACTGTAAATAAAGATGGCATGTTTTTAACTTTATATAGTCAAGCAGGGCTTTATAAAAAGCAAATAAGAATTACTCCAGAACAAATTTTGCTACATTATTGTAAAATTTACCATAAAATATAATTTCATTTCTATTTAAATGGAATTAAATGGCTTAGACTCAGAGACTCGAATATGGAATACATATTATGTTTCAGAGATATCATTTCTTTCAAAGTATCAGTTTTTTGTTTTTGTAAATGACTATAACAAACTGTTTTATTTTCTTCTACCATTGGGAGTTGTTATTAAAAATCAATAAAAGTCAATTTCTAGACAAAAAAAAAAAGAAAATTCCTTGTCGGTCGACTCCCCAACCCCACGAGTTCTACTTACACTGCCCATGTTCCAAAACGGTTTCTTCTTATATACAGAAAGCCACTAAAGGACAGGGACATGACATTAGGATTTTTGCCTTCTTAACGTTTAACCTTCATGTAGGTAAGACTTGTAATTGTTGAGAGTTTAACCAACACTTCAAAACAAAACAGAGAAGTTAAGTATTGGCTGAAGACTTCCTTTACAGCTATTTCACTGGCCTATGGAAGGGACAAAGTGGATAAAGCCTTCATCTAATAAAATGATCCTAAAATATCAGTGTAATGTCCGTGGCTGTGGGCTGTCAGCTTCAACCTCCCCCTGACAGCCGCAGCCACGAGTCGGCAAGCACTGGCCCCAGCCTCCTCCTCAGGAGATGCCAGCGCTCGCGTCCACTCACCTCTACCGGACCTCATGCATGAACTTTGACCCGTGAGTACCCTGGACTATAAGAGGGGTCCGGCCCCCTAGTTCTATGCCTGAGCGTTGTTGTGTTCCCTATAGTTTGTCTATGTGATGGCATCCTAGTGTGTTTCCTTTTCCAGTCCCTGTTCCTATACCTGTTTCCAGTTCCTGTTCCTAGCAATACATACCTTCCTGGTCTAGCATTGAGCTGTTCCAAAGTCGTGCCCTGCTGCATCCACGTCTGACCTGCTTCACCTCGCCTGACGTTCGTCTGCTACCTAAGTCCTAGCCGAGCCTGCCCTGCTGCTGTCTGAGCTGTTACAGGTACCTATAGAACTATAGACCCTCACCTGCTCCCTGTTGGCCAGCTGCCTTACCGCCAAGGCGGTACGACCCAGTGGGTCCACAGACCCTTCGTGACAATAAGTAGCATCCCATTAGAATGAAAATGAATTAATGCTCAATATTCAAGGCCGGTACCTTTATTTATTTAGGTAATTTGTTACACAAGGACATTTCATGTATTATTTATCTAATTCTATTTATTATTCAATCAAGCAATCACTCATTTTTTTGTGCTAAGCCAAGAACTTTGATCTGTATGTATAACAGTTTATCATCCAGCTCTCTACAATGTCATGGAAGTTTCAAAAACCTATGTTAATATATATTATGTTGCCCATGCCACAATTCCTTTATTTGCCATGAAACGTAATTACTTATGTATTTATGTTAGACCTTCATTCCCCATATCAACCTAAAAACTGCTCATCTTCAAGATCTTAAGCACCTGAAGCATCATACACTGACCAGGGCAATCCAATGAATTAATTCTATTATTTTTTAGTCTTGCTATAACTTTATTGCCTTTTTTTAGTGCTACGCTCCATTAGCACCTTAGTGGGACTATTTGATGGACACACAGTTGGCAATGAGCTGGGATCTTTAACCAATTCCCGCAACCATTTCAGTTACAACCTGCTGTAAAGGCTGCTCCTTCATATTATATCTACCCTGAGCGGAAAAAGTTAATGTGCATTACCCAGTGCTATTGTCTCTATATTCTTGCACTCTGTCCATTTTCGAGAAGCCCCACTAATGTTATTTTCTACCACATAAAAGTTAAATGTGAGAAAATATCACTATAAGGGATCAAAATATTAAATATCATCCATAGTCACATGTAATGAACTATTCATGAATGCATATTTTTGGGATTGAGACTACTGAAACACAATATTAAAGAAGTTGTCTCAGAACCCATGTCCCTATGTCCTTTTAGGGCATATGGACATTATAGAGGAAGGGTCTCCTGATAGGGACTCCCCCTCTAATGAGCTCGAAGGCTCTGGTGGACTCAAGCCATCCTTGTAAATAAATCATCTGTTTGCCGGCGGTGCCGAGATTGTCTTGATGGCCGCATTTCTAAAAGGGTGGTCTCTGATGGCACAACCCATTAATGTTTTAGCAACCTAATCAAACTTTAATCCTTACTAATCTGACTATTCAAGTTCTCAATATTCACTCACAAAGGTTCCTGTCCGCACTAGAGCTCACAATCTAAATTCCCCTTCTTAGAGAAGCACACACACGTTTTAAGAACCTGGAGTACTTGGTAGAAATCCAAACCAATGCAATCATGTGCCAGCCCAATTTTCTGTGAATCTCGTACCTGCCAAATGAATTCTAAAATCTATAGGGATAAGATACAGATGTTGAGCAACATTTCTGGACCTTGTAGGTCTCTTTTTAGGAATAAAGTCCTTAGACTTTGCATTAATTATCTTCTTAATAAAGAGGACAATTCATATATTTCAATAAAATGGAACAAATAAAGAAATCTATTCTACTGTCTGTTTATAATTCATGATTCACCAAATACCTGCCTCTGAAACAAATGGTTCTACTTGTACTCTTTTCATCAGCATTTTATCCGCCAGTTAGACTGCTGTTTTCTTGTCAGAAGAAAATGACTATGAAATAGGTGTGCAAATTGTCAATGAACATAGTCCATCAAATTCTTTCAGGGTTCTTGTCTGGAACACCGCTGTGAAGAGCATGGAAATTGAGTTTTTCTAACAAACTTTTAATCTCTATCCAGTCACATTTTTCACAGAAGAAAGAGAATTAAAACATTTTAATAACGAATGCACTTTCATATATTTTAGACTTTTTTCCACAGCACAGTAGAAAACGAATGATTTCAGGAATTACATGGAAGCAATGACTGTGTACGCAGATGCATTATTCTCCACCTGTCATGCCATCATAAATGACGCCTGTATCTCTTCTACCTTTGCACATATAAAATAGGTTTTGTATTTTTACAAAATGTAGCTTGATAGATTTTAGTTGGAAAATAATGACATATACTAATTTATTCCTTACTTCATTTTTCTCTTCTTCGATGGTTTTCTTAAGTGCTGCAAAAATGTAAATATCTTGCTTTGCTCTGCGGTTGCCATGGTAGCATCAACAGACCGCTACACACAGACTTCCTGTCATATGACCTTTACTTATAAGAACACATTAATAAATGTGGGGGTCGCATAACAGCAATTAAAGATCTAGAAGTGCAAGGGCAAATTCACATGTGGCAGATTCATTGCAGAATTTTCTGCAAATGAAGAATCCATTCCATTCATTTGAATGGGGTTGTTTCTGTAGCATGAATTTCTGCCCCATTCACGTGAAAAAGACAGTCTCAGATATTTGTACAAATAATCTGTTGCATGTGAATTTATCCTTTAAGTCACTAGTATGGTGGTTGTCTTATTATTTTAATACTTATATAGGTTGGTATTTGGAATTCGTACATGACAAGTTTTCATATTGGTTATGTTTTTTCGTCATATGAATTCTGACACATATTGGCTTATGTCTAAAGTGAGCCATACGTACGAGATAACTGCCAGCCAACAGTTGCTTCCAAGAACGCCCACTTTCTATTTCCTCATCAACATGCATGTTTAACTCAGCCAAACATGCATGTTAATCTCTATGAAGGAGAGGCGGAACGGCTGACAGATGCCTCTAGAACAGTAAAGCAAAAATCCATATAGCAACCAACTCAATTCTATTAGTGATTTCTAGAACAGTTTTAATGGATTTAAAATATGTAATACAGAAGTAGCAGGCATCAATTTGTCATTTATTTGTTAAAGGTTATGTCCTTTTTTGTATTGTTTCAATCCATCTTAAAAAAAAATGAAACAGCTTTGTAAATAGTCTTGATTAAAAAGAAATTGCCTACTGCCTTGTGTCTACAGCTGCCAGAGCCACTATCAGGGCAGTACAGGTGGTACTGCAGTCAGGGGCTATGGATAATGACTCCATAAAGAGGGGCCCACACTTACGTGTGAGCAACCAGCCACCTCCACAAAATCACTGCATTGGACCCACACGGTTGCACTTGTATTGAATGGATGGACTTTATATAATAGGAAATCATTTGCAAACATGGGACCATTAATTTCATAGACTCAAGTTATTCCTAAGTCCCTCCCTCAAGGCACCAACCGAATATATTGGTATAGGTCTGAAAGGGAACATAAAGGTAATATTATTCCCACTTGCAGTTCCCCAGGGGAGACCACAGCCAGAATTTGTGAGCCATTGTGCATGGAAAGGAGGATAACATGATGTTTGTGCCGCACTATGATCATGTTATTGCCCCCTGACACTCACTAAATGTATATAATGGGGTACTATATAGAAGATATGGGACAGATCTCAGAACAATTTGAATGTATGGGGCACAGATATTTCGAATGACAGCTGCTATATAGAGTTATGTGTTTCTATATACAGACCTGTGTGTCTACAAACAAGCCCTGCGTGTAGTGAGATCATGCAGTCATACACAATTCTATCTGTCCCCTAACTCTGTCTTGCTAATATACATTTGGTAGGCTACCAAGAAGTAAAGGACAGATGAAACGGACCATGACTACAGAATCAAACTACAAAGAGTTTGTTTGTAATCTGTAACCATGAAAACACATAGGTCTGCGTAGGAGCTGTATACACAAAACAGTAGGATAGTTTTTAAACAAGGCCGTTTGCAAAATTGCTTCATCTTTTTTTATTTTAGATGCATTGGAGCAAAAAAACAATAATTGGTTACATATATGTAACATCCTTTAAATCCCTATTGTAAAAGTAATTTCATTAGATTTAATAATATTTATGGTTAATCACCTCTATTATGTTCATTTTGCTAATGTAAATCTCTGAAGCACAAGAACTAAAGACTTAATTGTTTTTTTTTTCCCGACATTTCTCAATAGTCTTATATCAGAGCTGTACGTATTAAGTACTCCGATGCACATTTCACGCTGTGACAAGTAAGTGACAATGTCCTGCAGAGATGTAATCACAAAGTTTTAGCCAAGTGTGAACCACGCTTAATGAATACAAACATAAATCTTGCTTTCTTGAGATAAATAGACCACATACTGTATGGGTATACTTTATCATAACAGTAAGGGGGTAGCGGTGCTCTAGTTTATTTCATTTTAGTTTTTGATGAATGCCAGAGCCACTGTTCACTATCACCTCTCATACTTATATCAAACAGAAATATTTTCCATCTATTAAATGGCGTGTTAGTATGTGCTGAAACTATGTCTGGTATTCTTTACAAAGTAGTTAAGTGATCGGGATGTGGAGATTTTTTTCTCTCCATAATATTCGCTGCTGTATAAGCAAAAATATTACACTTTTTGATAAAATTTGGGAAAACTGTATGCAGTACCAGATAAAGACTGAATTTCTACGATAGCATAAATATATCATCATAACTAAAAATGTGCTTTATATATTGAGGCATGATCATAGTCGTTTCTTCTTTTCTTTAGTATAGATTTTAATGAAAATTGCCCTTTTTTTATTATGTTTTCTTCTGGTTTCTGGTGCTATTGACTAATACAGTTAAATTTTCCTTTGGGAGTCAGTATAAATGTGGGTTGATTATAATGATTAGTTAGCTATGGCACTGCAGCGAACAAAGACTTTTTGAGATCTTTAAATGGATTATATTTGGTTAAAGGCGTTGTCCCATCTGGATAACCCCTTCTTAGATCTAAGCAGATGTTGTCACGTCAAACATGCATGTTATAGAGCAGGAGGAGCTGAATATAAATCGTTTTGTCGGAATTTTTGCCCTGATGGTTTACTGATCCCTCTGAGTCCGGCTTTTCTGCCCCTCTGCAATCAGCCATAGGGCAAATGTGCAATTATATGGTGTCCATTTAAATAAATGAGTGATCATGTAATTCCTGGTTGAACTGAAACTGCCAGAGTGGAAGTTGCTCTGCAGAAAGCTTTTTCCTTTGGCTCATAGATAACAGGACCCCCCCCCCCCCGTCCTTATGTGAAGTCCATGTGCCCTAACAAAAAAGGGGTGTTCTAAATGTGATAACGTTCCCATCACAGAATTTTTTTTTATTTTTGTTTTCATTTTTTCCTCCCCACATTCTAAAGGCCATAACTTGTTTATTTTTCTGTCGATAACGCCATATGTTTTTATTTTTTGCGACCCAAGTTGTAGATTTTTACGGCACCATTTATTGTACCATATAATGTATTGGGAAGCTGAAAAAAATATATTTTGTGGGGTGGAATAGGAAAAAAACTGTGAATCTTGTATCTTTTGAGGGATTTCGTTTTTACGGCTTTCACCCTACGGTAGAAATAGCATGTTAACTTCATTCTACCGGTCAATTCGATTATGGTGATACCACATTCATGTAGTTTATTTTATGTTTTACTACTTTTACAAGGAAGAAACTAGTCACCTCCATGAAAAACCCAATGTGCTCAAATAATGTTATAAAGAAAAAAGAAAGTGTGATTCATCAGCGGATTCAGTTGTGAATTCTATGGACGAACACACTCATATTGATACATGGGGTAAATGTTTTTGACAATGATGACACAGCAGATCAATTCACCAGACCTATAAAGCAATCAGGAATCACCCTGAGCGCCCCAAGGCAGATGCTGTATGATCTAAATAAGGGTCTGCTCTAGATTAGATTAAGCTGGACAAATATGTCAGCGATAGTTCAATCAACTGTACATATTTTGTATGTGCACCAAAGCGTGCTCACCTTTGATATTAGCGGCACGCTTAGACTGGGAGTGAGAGTTGATATAGATAACACTCCTCCCCTCTTGCTGAGGACAAGCCCCCCCGCCAACCAATCAGAGCCGCAGATGTCACTAGTGACGTGCGGTCGCTCTGAGCAAGGCAAACCATGTGATCCGCCCGGCCAATCACCACCGCTAAGGCCACCAGCAACGCCGAGCTCAGACCGCTACAGGGCACATCTCCTCAACACTCAGCTACATCGTCATTGAGGGCAATACAAGACGCTATACAACTTGCGCCTGGCCACCTATGTAAGTGCATGATGATCATCATGCCAATCCACCACTGAAAGGGATGGATCACTGAAGCAATATCACAAAATAACAAGATAGGTAATAAACCCCATTATAAATTAGCAAAGCATTAGGTAGAGACTATTGATCATAACTCTTGGCTATATATTTGCAGCTTCTATATAAAGTAGATACATCACCCCTATATGTGTATTGAACATTATTGGAATTATGTTATACCAGCTTGCACCATCCCATTATTGACTCAATACCATAATGGATGTTTGACATTTAAAACCAATTATTTTTTAAATAGGATGGTTAAATATATATATATATATATATATATATATATATATATATATATATATATATAGATGTATGGAGCTGCAGAGATGCAAAAGAGCTGACTACTACTCAAGGAACTATAATGATTGTAATAGTGACCATATCAAAACATGCAACCTAGAATGTTTATATTAAGCATGTATAGTTGTGCTGGTCATTCAATCCATCTGGTTGCATACAGGCCATTCTATAGACCCACTGTGCCTCCTTTCTGAGGGTCAGATTGTCCCAGTCACCACCTCACATTGGTGGACGTACCCATTAGATTGCCTGAAAGCGTAAGCATTTTGCTTTCCCTTGATGTTTCTCGTGTACATGTTTAGAAATAGAGGTATCTCTTTTGTTTGCAATATCCCCCACATGGTCCCTAATATGGCAACAAAATTGCCGAATAGTCTTCCGCACATAATTTAGTGGGCATGGACATGTAATCAGGTATATGACACCCATCAATCTGCAATTCACAAAACCCGAATATCATATTCAACTTGGGTGGTCACACTTTGAAACCTTTTTCCTTTTTGGATAAAATTTTGAGCTTCACAGCTCCCACATCTATGTGTACCTGGTATCTTACAGTCCAGCCATGTCCCCACTTGTGGTATAGGATAAAAGCAACTGTGGATCACCCTGTCACAAGTATTTTTTGCCCTTTGGAAAGGGACAGAAGGTTTACTCGTGATCCTGCCAGCTATGTCCCTATCTGCGCTAAGAATACGCCAATACCTCGTAAGAATCACCATTACTTGTGTTTGTTTGGAGTCAAAGGTGCCTATAAGCCTAGTGATGCTGGACTCTTCTTTTTTCCTAGGCACCAGTAATTCTGATCTCTCTGATTCTCTCGCGGCCTCACACGCTCTGTATATTATCCTTTTGGAACATCCTCTTCCCTTAAATCTCTTTCCCAACAGCAGCAACAGCAAAATAAGGAATTAAGGGAATCTGAGCCTTCTACGTCAAAGAGTGAAACCCCTGATTCCGAGAGAGCAGGTTCATTTGTGGGGACAGGAGATAGAAGATAAAGATATAGGGGGGGGGTGCTAGAGGTAGAAACAGAGGTGGTGGCAATTTTGTATCCAACAATCCCCCTATCTCCCGATACATGCTGAGGGGTCAAAAGGATCTGTGAGGGCAGGAGGTAGAGGGAAACTACAAATTATTAATCTCTCTGACCACAGTTTGGAGCCAGCAGAAATTACATTGTTGGAGAAGGGTCTTTCATTTGTTCCCACCGTTACATTTGATTCCTTCACTTGGGTGAAGGATCGTCACTTTTTTGCCAGAAAACTTAAGTGAATTAAGTTTTTTAAACATCATAGTAAAAGGAAGTGCCAAGAAATGGATTTGGAAGAGACGTATATGGAAGAGCTGGATGTTTTAAAGGGATTATAGAGTCGCAGGGCAGGGCCCCTATACTAGTTTAAAGCCTAAATGTAAAAACTTACCACACATTGGAGATATTACAAATATTGATCTATTTGTTGATCTTGTATCTGACAAGATGAAAAAGATAGATCAAGATCCCAATGGGATGCAGAATAATCTTTATTTTGCTGAATGAGAGGCGCTGGTCACTTTAGAAAAGAAGCAGAATATAATTCTTAAAGCATCCGATAAGGTTGGGAATATTGTGGTCATGAACAGAGATGACATTTTGTTGGATCCTGACTGTTATAAGATCCTTAAGAGCAATCCCACTCAAATGTATAAGGCAGAGCTTCTAAATATCCTCCAAGATGCTAGAGAAAAAGAACTCATCAGTCCAAGTGAATTTAGCTTTCTCATTCCACAGTTCCCCTTGTTGGCATGTTTCTGCCAGAGGCAGGGCTTAACAGGAGCTGAAGAAAAGCAGTCGTGGGAACCTTCATTAGGACCCTGGGCTGCTATGACAACCATCGGCACCCTCCAAATGTGTCGCGGGTTGGGGTTGATGAGCTGTCAGAGGGGATCGACCCATCTTTCTAACGTCTTAGATGCTGCGATCGTTATTGATCGCAGCATTTTAAAGGTTAAACCGGTTGGAACAGCGCGATCGCTGTCCCTGGATGTTACTCCTGCGTGTCAGCGGGTGAGCCGGCTCCAACAATCACCCCCCACACCACGACATGCTATTACATTGTGTTCCGGGAACAGGTTAAGTCATTTTTTAATTGCTGCAAAGAAGGTATTTGAGGCTAATGGTGGAGTTGTGGCTTCTTAGCCACAACAGTTAAATATTTTTGCCAGTGCCTAAAGACAGAATTTAGTCTTGGAGCGCATATCTTGCTTAGACTTGTACTAAAAAAACCTTTAATAAATTTCTATCTTTAGCTGATCTTTTTACGTATATTTTCTGAGGTCTGAGGACTGGGGCACAAGGTCAGAGTGCTAGTAGCATATAAACCTGCAGTCATTTCTATGGAAGGATGATCATGTGTAAAAAAAAATACCGTAAAAAAAAGTTTGAATATAAATTGACTGCAATATCAGCTCAATTGGGACCATACATAGGGCTATGCCCCCATAACATGAACCCTAACCAATCACTCATTTGCTTATGCTAAGGATAGACCATTAATGGGTTTTTCTGAAAAAAATGGTTAACTTTTGTCATTAGTGGGAGTCATCAGATCACTTACACATGCAGGCTATTGAATTTTACAATTACAGTTTACTAAGAATAGGCTTTTCACTACAATGAAGTGATAGAAATGTATTGTCTCTGATTATGGTTAATTTTCATGAATTCTACCGCTTTATGATTATTTTGCTGAGTTGCAGCTATTTGGAGTGACATAACTAACAATATATATATATATATATATATATATATATATATATATATATATATATATATATATATTATTTTTTCATATTACTTTCTATACCATAGCTATGATTGTTATCATGATCATAATCCAATATTATAGAGGAGCTAGGTTTTTCTTTGCTCTGCCCAAGTGGATTTATATATATAATTTGATGACTCGAAATGAGATTTTGCTGATTTAAATAAAATGTCCTAAAATGTCACATTTACATTGTTGCTGGGTTTAAAATGTATATAGTGCGACAGCTTGATAGAAATTTTCCTTTGTGTTTCATTTCAAAAAGATATAGATTTGGCAGAAATGTATTCTGCAACTGTTTTAACAGGAATGATGTGAAGCTTGCTGTCTTGTAATAGCATGCCTGCACAATGAGACATTTTGGCAATTGTCCTGCTCTATACATAGATTAAAAATCAATGTGTTCATTTGCTAATGACATTTAATGAATTATTTGACCTGGCACAACTGTGAAAACATTATATTGTTCTGTAGTGTTAAGTGGAATTGTTATCAGGGTCAACATTTCATAATATAAACAAAACTTCCCCCTTTTTTCCTACCTTATTTCCTACTGTCCTCTTCCTTCCTTCTTTTCTTCCTTCCTTCCTTCCTTCCCTCCTTCCTTCCTTCCTTTATTTTTTTCTTTCATTCCGTCTTTCTTTCTCCCTTCCTTCCCTCCTTCTTGCCTCCCTTATTTCCTTCCTTTATTATGTATGTCTTCCCTTTCGAACTTGCTTCCTTTTTTATATCTTTCTTTCCTTCCGTCCTTTATTTATTCCTTCCCTACATCCCTCTCTCTCCCTCCCTTCTTTCCTTATTACCTTTCTTACCTCATTTTCTTCTCGTCTTTGTTCCTGCACGTCTTCTGTATTTCCTTCCTTTCTTACTTCCTTCCCTCCCTTCCATCCTTGCTTCCTTATTTCCTACCTTACTTTTTTCCCTTCATATCTTCCTCCTCTCCTTCCTTTATTCTCCCATGAAAGTAATTTGCATTTCTTCCTTGAGGTGGTTTCTAGCATATGGATTCAAATTATTATCATAGAAAGTATCCCCGTGCAAAATATTGATGGAGGTTCTTCCTTTTCACGGAGTGGTAATGGAGGAAGTTAAAATAAAATAAAATAGATGAAAATAGAAGCATTACATGGGCTTCTGTGTCTATTTCTAGTGTTAATCTGGAAACATAGAGTATGCATGTATTTATCAGAATATAGACTTACCTTAGCCATAGTTTTATGTAAAACAGCTGAAAGATACAGTAGGGTGGGATGAGATGGGATTATGTGTACACAAGGCTTTCTTCAGAGAGTGAAGGCAGCTGTATCAGATACTTAAATATACTATTGCTCTGAGTGTCTCTGACTGACAAACAATGACCCTATTATGTAATGCATAATGGCCTTTTTATATCTACAATTCCTTTAAAAACTTCAATGTACTAAAATATTCCAATGTTTCAATTCTAGTCTCATGAAAGAACAAAAAAGCAATACTGCTCTTACATTTTCTTCATGAGTATTTTAAACCATTGACGGAAGTAAATTATTTATATTGCATGATCTATATTTGTTGTCAGAACATATATTGTGCCAAGTATAAGGAATTATTTTCTTATATAATAGAAAACAACATAAATATGTACTGGTTCTCTCGATACTGTAATGTTTCTTAGCTGTCCATCATGCAAGCTTTTCAGACTGAGGTTAATATCAAGTTGATCATCATGACAGGCCTCAGGGAGGTTAGGAGCTTTCTAGTTCCGTATGGTGAATTGTGATGACTCAGTTCCTGAGTGCTTTTTGCCCTAGGAGCGAATATTACCTACAGAAATTATTTTCTGTCTTGATGATCATTAAAAGTAAATATTTCTATATTATCAATAATGTTATAAGATTTGTAGCAAGCACATTGGTTATGTACATCAAATGTATGTACAGGAATCAAGAACTTTCTGGATCTGGATACATTTCTGTAATGAGTTTTATAACTATGTCATGCTAAATTATATAAATATTTATAAACTTCCATCCTTTAGGTCCAGTGAGAAGTTAATAATTTAGGTAGATTTTCTCCTCCTCAAAAAAAATATCACTGCTTGAGGATTCCCGGCTTTGTATAGAGTAATGAGGTATGGTCAAGGTTGCTTCGTGGTTTCTTTTCAATCCAATTGAAGAGAATTTCATTTGTGGAACTTTAACGGGGTTTTCTAGATCTCTAGTACCCGATTAGGTAATTCTGAGTTAGCCAGATTAGTGAGTAGCTACAAAGAGTATCTATCTCTACAGAAGTTCTGGCACATCTGTCCGTTAGATTTTTATAAAAGTTGTGTAATGCTTCATTTCCCCTGTGGTGGTGCTGCAGGGGAAATGCACAATTGCTGCCAGATTCCCCCACAGATCTGATTGCTGCATCTTGTGATTAGTTTCTCATTGGAGAACCCTTAAAAAAAAAAAAAAACATTGTCCAAGGTGGACAACCCCATTTAGGAGAAGGTCAGAAAAATATTGTAATCTTCCTCTCAAAATATCAACATTTATCATACAAAAATTTTTATGAAATATAAATGGCCAATATCTAACTGTGTACAAACAATGTCAAATATCTGGTTTAGTATGGACTTTACTATTAATGTCCTACAATGTTGTCTTTATATTAACTCCACTGACGTCTTTATTTTGGTATATAACCTTAAACAGTATACACTTACACTTACCAACTTTAGTGAATCATTCGGGTTTACTTCATCTCTCATTTATTATGAAACAAATAAATGTACTTTACTGATTTGATAGATATTGTGCCCCGGTTTATATTCCGGTAAACACACAATCATCCCTTACAATAACATATGCCGCGTTCAGAGATGCAAGTGCTCCAACATTGTTCCTAGTTTATCTTCATTAATCTGTTTATTTGGGATCTGCATAAATAGTCTTGGCCTCAGAAAGACAAATAATATCTCAGGCTGAATAGAGAGGCTTAGGCGATGTGTATTGTGTGGAATCCCACGGATCACTGTCGCTAGACGCATACTGCCTTTAAGCACATCACATTTCACTTTAGCAGATAGAGTAGGATCAAAGTCCTTTTTAGTGAAGCATATTTTACCAGTTAACAATGTTTCTGTTTTATTTTCATTTGATGAAGTAAATGACCTCTGAGATCCTTTTCTCATTTTTGAGAGGCCCCAGGGACAAACACACTGGAGCCATGCAATTTTTCTAAGTAAAATGTCCATTGCACATATATTAAAAGACTGTGGATTAATCAACTTTAAAAGCAAATACAGGGAAAGCAATTTAAATCAATACTGAAGCCTCCTGCTAGTTCATATTAGGAGGCAAAAAGGAAGTTAAATGCTTTGGTTATTTTCCTGAATGTTTTTTTTTTCATTTTTTTTTTACCCTTAAAAACCCTTAAAAACGATTTCTGCTTTTTCATTCACCACACTAATTCAAGTTTGGATATTCTTATACTACAAATCTGCACAGTGTATTGATTTTATTTATTATGTTCCTCTGTGCCTAATTGTCTTTATAGAATGCATTCGCAACGTATGAGCTTGCAGATTTTATCTCCGTTTAGCTCTGGTGTTATTTATGTCTACAACATATATTTTATTTTTGGCAATTTCCACCTTCGTTATAAGGGGTTTTCCCAACTGACACATTTATAGCATATCCACAGGATATGTAATAAATGTTTGATAGGTGCGGGTCCCTACTCTGGGAACTGCACCTATGTGTAAAACGGGAGTCCCCCAACCCCCATCCCGCCTGGTGAGGCAACCACCACATCCAGGCTGAAAATAAATAGAGGTAGCCGCATGTGCGAGGCTCTCTCCATTCAGTACTATAGGATTTACAGAAACAGTCGAGCTCTCTGTGGAGACACCATTAATGTGGGAGTTGGGAGTACCCCTTTAACAGAGCATTGATGGCATGGCAAATTAAATAATTTTATACCTAATCCATTGTGTTAACATGATTAACAAAAATTTAAAGAATGAATGAGTAAACAACGGATGCAAATAAGTCAACATTGAAAGATGCCATTACAAAGTACGCCAGATGTAAATGCTTTATGTAACACAGGGTGTAATACACATGACATTCTTGTTTGGTGAAACCTGCATCTGAGTGAAGCTACTCAAGGATCTGTCCTCTGTGATCCACATACTTATGTTGAAATGGCCGTGAGAAAGGTCCCAATGTGGGACTGAAACGTTGCACTGTGTCTGAATAAAAAACAATTTTTCATATTTTCCACTGGAGTGCTGCAAGATCTTCTTTGTATCTATGTGGATATTTATTTATTTTTATTTATATATATATATATATATATATATATATATATATATATATATATATATGAAAAGTCCAAAGCAGCACAGAGGAAATATAACAATCGTTAGGGTGCACCCCACAGGAGCCTGGCCGGAGTGCTATGTCAATATGTTTTCAAAAAAAGAGGCAGCATTTAAAAAAAAGATGAAAATAAATCTGCTGGGTTTATTCCATGCGCTACGTTTTGGTTCCTAATCTGGAACCTATCTAAAGCCTATATATATATGATCTTGCAGGTCTGAGGCACAGGAAAGCTACAGACCGTGTCACCTGCAGCAGTAATATCAGGCAGTGTGACAACTCCAACCCACTGCAGGGAGAGATAATTGGTTGGAAATAGGTTTGTCAATGTTCAGACCGCACCAACTTTTCGTGTGGGTGCATACATAGGCACCCAACCCGATATAATGAAAGAAGGTACTATGCACACCAGTAGGAGTAAATTTAAAAGGTGATTTTAATTATTTAGCCATTATCAGTGCAATGTTTCCGTTATATGCTTGACCTTCCTCAGGCACTGTAGTATGCTGGACTCAGGGACAACAGCAAAATACACAGTGGTAAGAAGATTTTTTATTGTCACCCAATGCATGCAACGGCATAGGTACATTCTGATATTTTCTTATTCAGAAACATATATATAAATATATATATATATATCTCAGAGGGAAACTCAAGCCATATATCAATGCATGTAAAAATAATCCATTCGAATGGTAAATTCACATGTCATTACAATAGTGTTCATTAGGAAACTGCATTGTTATAGTTTATGATAGTATAAAATTATTAATATTAGTAACCTCTTAATTTTCACAGCCTATACTGCTCCTTTTATACGTTGATAATTTACAGTACATTATAACACTAGTTCACACAGAGTTTTTTTGCAGTCAGAAAATTCTGCATGGAAAAATCAGCTCTGTTATTTGCACCACACGTATATTTTGCCCCGATTTTTGCCATGTTTTTTGTCGCGTTTTTTTATACTTTTTTTACCTCTCTCTTCAACAGGCAAAGGAAAAAACCGAGAGCGTTCTTTGCCAAAAAATGCGTAAAAAAATGCGTCAAAAACGCGGCCGTTTACTGCATTTTTTTTAAATCTCCGATTGATTTCAATTGGGTTTTTGAGGCGGAAAACGCCTCATGATAGGTCATGTCGCTTTTTTTTTCCTGCAAGCGTTTTTTTCCGCTGGCAGGAAAAAAACACCTCCGCCTCTCATTGAAATCCATAGGGAGCTATTTCAGGCGTTTTGTGGCCCGATTTCCGATGCTGCTTCCACGTCAAAAACAGCGCCAAAAAATGCTGATGTTTCAGATCTCATGTGATAAATTGCTTTGCAAATATGGTGCTCCTGATATTATAATATCATATTAGAAGAATTTTAAACAAACCTTTTAAAATGGGTGTTTTCCCAATAATATTTCCTTTACATTAAAGTACTGTAGTCCAAAAATCTTCCTCACTAGATCCACAAAAGGCGACAACCATTACCTCTCATTAGACATTGCTTGAGATAAGGTGTAAAAGGCATCATTGCTTGTTAAAAGCTATTCATTTCAATGTCCATTAAGGGAATTCATAGTGGATGAAATTATAGACAAGTGATGTTATAGGCGATCGCAGGTCATGTTCAGACACGGAGAAAAGTCCTCCGAGGTTTACAAAACTGTGAGTTTTGAAAGTACAAATAGGAAACCTGTGAGGATGTAAAAGCTTTTTCTGTAAGTAATCCACAAAGAATTCACTTGTTGGCCCATTAAATGGTATAAAAGGCCATCATAATTTTTTCTCCCCCGGTTCCTGTATAGTTCTTAACCCTTCCAATTACTATGTCCCTTTACAAGTGTTAATGGCCAACAAGTTCTAGAGAATCTATTTCTAAAGGTGCTATCAAGCTATTCCGGCATTACGCTGGCACAATGGAGGAAATGTATGGCTCAGGCTGAGTCTACACCGACATGTCTTGGACAGATTATTTTTCTACAGGCGGCTCGAAGGGATTTTTATACTATTAGGAAAAGTTGTGTGTCTTATTTATCCATTGATTAACATAAAAGTCATGCCAAAAAAGTATGACTGTCCTTTAAAAGACATAGGATAACTACAATAAAGTTCTGTCCTGCACAATTTAGTCATGTGGTAGTTGAGACGGGACTGCGCCAGTAGTTCAAAGAGTCCTACAACAAAACTCTGAATGTAGTCCCAGCTGCATTTTCAAATCCGAGGCAGATTTCACCCTTTGCAATATATAGGGTGAAACTGTAGTAAATCCGCCACTTCTGGACGCACATTAAGATATGCAGATTTGACTGCAGATTCGTTGCTGATTTGCCAGACGATTGCAAAAGATGACATTACAGAGGTTGACATAGAACTGAAAAACCCCTTTAAATACGTATGTACATGTAAACATACTTTGGTCTTTATATTTTCTATAACTAGTACCTGCCTACAACTGTGACACAACTGCCGCTAGGCCTTATCAGGTGACTGCCAACTTTGTATATTGTTATGTGAAGTCTGACGATATTCCAATAAAGAAGTCAGATTCATTGGTTAATATTTCGGTTTGTGATCCATATAATGCAAACTGATTTCAGATTTCCCAACGAGGTGCATGGAACTGAAGAAAAAAATCAGAAAATGAGCAGGGTAAACCATACTTCATCCTATGAGGGTTTAGAAATCACTCTCATACTAAGTGTAATTTTTTTTAAAATTGAAATGGCGGATTTACCTCCAATATGTCTTGATCATGTAAGTGAATCTGAACCACCTTCTTTACATGTGTCACTTTGAATGACAACTAGAAATATATTTTTATGCTGAACATTACCTGAAAGGCACAAAACTGATCCCCTTAGACTTTGAGCTGTCCTTCAGGATAATGACTACTGCTGTATTAGAAAAAACACTATATTATCCAATTGCAACATGTCATCCTGGCGTGCCATAGAGTATTTTCATATTTGCTTATTTTACCATATATACCTTATATTAGGGGGCTTTTACTTGTTTACCCTTCTCCTAGAATCCCTTATAGACAAGAATGAGAAGGTGAATTGTTTGCTAATGTGTTGATGGCTGTGGAGAGGGGGAGGTAACACTGTCCATAGGTAAGATGGATGCATCCAGGGGTCTAAATAGACATGAGGGGACCCCATAGCGAATATTGAAATTGGGCTCTGTTCTGGTGCTTCGTAACTCAACCACACTTCTAGCCACCTGGGAAAGGAGAACGCGGTGCTTTCTTGCCTCCATCTCCTTTTTATGATACTCAATCTTCCACATCCTTCTTTCTAGGGTCCGTGGGACCACTGTACGGTTCTCACCACTGGTCTGGGGTCTATTCAAGGGCCCATAGCAGCTGTACAATCTGCCTCTACGGTGCAAAGGTCCCTGGATGGACTTAAAGTGAGTTGTCCCAGTGCATAAACCTATAGATGTCACATGGGCTGACTCTATAGAATAGATGCCTTTGCTAAGTGCCTACAATTCCAGTTTATTAAAACCTGATGGTGATTATCCCTTTATAATATAATGATGTTACGTCGGCTGGTGAGACATATTTCTCATGGACTTAAAGGGGTTTTTCCACGAGGGACATTTATGACATATCCACAGTATGTCAAAAATATAAGATAGATGCAGGTCCCACCTCTGGGACCCGCACCTATCTCTAGAACATGTCCCTAAAACATATTCTAGCTTTTTGTGCTCTTGCTGAATCCCAGCCACTTACTGATTATATGGTCGCTGAGCTACGCTGTTTCCGTAACTACCATTCAGTTCTATGGGGCTTACGGAAACAGCGTAACTCAGCGAGGTGGGGTCAGCATCTATCTGACATTTATGACATATCCTGAGGATATGTCATAAATGCCCCTCGTGGGAAAACACTTTTAAAGCAGGCAAGAAACGGGTTTTAATGATTGACAGATATTCAAACTAAGGAACAAATGTTAAAAGATCCCATTTGCAATGATTTTATGTAAGCTAAATTCTAGGCTCTTGATTTCTATTAGTCATTAGAAATAGTAATTGACAGGACGGCTAAATGTTGTAGCCACTCGGTGAAGAACACCTTTGTGAAAGTGCACAGGATTGTCTGATCTCTTTGGCATTCTTGTTAAGGCTACTTAGTAAGTAATTTATTATCTACCTATTTGCTCTGAGCAGGTCAGACTTGTGACACTTCAGAATCTGTAGCCGAGGACTATGGAGACATTGAGGGGATTAAATCTACATTGCGCAGTAATCTGCAGCACAACTATTGTCATCAGTTAAATGTCTAATCTGTCAGGATGGTTAATGTTCGGGACACCGCACAAGTAATCACTACCTGAATTGTTGACAAGTAATTTTGCTTCTGCTCTCAGTAAATGCCTTAGTGTCTGTCTTAAATATTTATTAAAAGATGGTCCGGTTAAATGTTTACAATGTTGGAGATGGTTTCAAGTTTTCATTAAAATATTAGTTACTGTGTGAAGGACCTGAGTGATCTTTAATTATTAGATGTACTGCTTTTACTCTGTATTTTGTTGTGTTCTCCAGGGATTGATAGCTTGAGGAATTTAGAAGTAAATTAAAAACTGCTCATATGTTACTTATTTGCTTGTTTTTTGTTTTTTTTTGTGTGGATCTAATGTCTTGTAGATGGAGTCTCCATGTACTACTGTACTGCAAGTCAACAAAAATCTTGAGAAACAAAGTAATTAACCTACAAAATAGTGTATACAATGTTTTTCAGAGTTGCCTTCTTGTTCATTAGGTCATCAAAGGCATGAGTGCTACTTTAGTGCATTTCAAAATTTCATGGATCTTTTATGGGCTACCCATGAAGCCAGGGTTGACTGGTCCACCAGAGAAGCAGAGGATCCCCTAGTGTGCCCTGGACAATACATGATAATGTTGCCTACCTACCCCACAGGGTTTAAATATAAATCTTAAGAAAGACAAGAAAGAAGCTTTAAGCTAAGAACAAATGATAAAATGCATTAACTTCAGAGTGGACATCTTTTTTATGAGCCTTAAAGGCGTTAGTGTTACTCCGTTGCCTCACAAATGTTGTAAGAGTTGGACTGACCAGTGGACCATAAAATTATTTGGTTTTCACTGGCTCTACCTTGAGAATGAAGCCCACCCACAACACATTGTTAATCTAATGTTTGAGTAATTTCACAAGTAACCCATTAGTCCTTATTGATGAAATGATCTGTGTGTGCAAAAATTACAGCAGAATTTCCAAGGAAATAAGAAGTAGACATGCACTTGTTCAGTATAGCTAGGGGAAGAGCAACTCTACAGGGGAGGAACAACTCTAAATTGCCCTTCGAGTCCTTAAATAAGTATTCTTATGAAAGGAATTTCAGAATACATGTTCCATTTATTAGTTAACATCAAGATGGATCGTGCCATTGTATGGAAAGGCAGTGAAACCCCGAAAAATAAGCGCCTTTAGGAGATGAGAAAATATTCTGCTGTAAGAAGATAATATTGTTTGAGGTCTGAAACCTAAATAAAGAACTGAACACCATTTGGTTTTGCTGATGATTTTCTTAACCTGGACTAGTAAACGATACACTGGTTCATGTCCATTGCTCAGCCCAGTGGTCTCTTCATCTCGGTCTCTGGTAGACTGTTCATGGACCTGCACCAATAGATTTTCTTGCAGGTCTCAATAAGATATGCAGACTTTTTTTCTTTCCAGTTTAAGAGTAATTTTGTAAAACTATCCATCAAAGAAATCCATGTACTGCATGAGCTATACTAACAGCTAAACCATGATTCGCTTCTTGGCCTTTTTGGCTAAGATCAAGTGTAGTACCTGCTCAAGCTGAGGTTAGTAATCATCCCTGCCGGTGGAAGTTTGGACCATTGTAGGGGGGTGACAGAACGCCGAGGTGAGGGCAGGGAACCACAACAGTCATCGCTCTGGTGTACGCATTTTTTTTAAAGGTACCATTTGTAGGTGACCAGGCGACCGCCGGATCGAGGTCAGGAGGACGGGTGGTTTGGAAGCCAGAGTTGTTATGTGCCCCAGGGCTGGTGACTCACTGGGGGTGGGATCCCACTGAGTGAAGGCACATTTGCACGCACTCCTCTTTCACACTTCTGAGCACACACCGTTATTCTCCCGGCCTTATGGCTGGGAGATGAGGAATTTTTATACCTGGCGGATGTCCAGGCTGTATCACAGCGCACATTCACTTATTTAATTTAGTTTTTCACTGTGTGTCTGTCACTTTTTGTCACAAGGATTTTGAGATGCGGTGCCCTTTTGGGACCCTCCTCAGGTTTAGGGGGAAAATGTGTGGCCATCTGGTTCCGTTTTCCCCTGCAACCCGGCCTCCCTTCTTCGGAGGGGAGGTGCAACCTTGATGCAGGCTCCTAGGTGGACACTGGGGTGACAGCCCAGGTAGAAGCCTAGGAGTGTCTTTGGGTCTCCCTAAGCTTTGGCGAGGGGGGATCATCGATCCTCTAGGCCTATGGTTTGGAGGGTCGGGTAATGGTTATGCGTTATATCTTTTAAGAGAAGGGCTGCGATAGACCGCATCCTTGTGCATTTTTTTGTGTGGCACCTCTGCACTTTTTATGCACTTAGGTGATAGAAAAGCACGGCTTTAAAACAAAAAACAAACAAAAAAATAGCTAAACCATGATATAAAAATGTAGAACTGCAGGAAACTGAACAAAGAGGAACATAACATTTCTAATTGAATTTGAATTGAATTTCTAATAATAAGCGACTACTCTCTACTAAAGCTAGTCTGTCGGCAACCAAAGTCTTATGAATGAAGCATATCCCAGCTATAAACAACCAAAGTCATACCGAGGAGGTGTCATCACATAGAGATCCCTATTTCCTATGTATTTCTATATTTAGCCTAAATCATTAGCCTATTAAAGCTTTGTGGAGGAATCTCTACAGAATTAGAGAATTATATTGTCCCACTTATTCTCAGTATGACCCTCAACCATTTCCGTCACTATTATTGCCTCAATAGGGCTGTGTTACATGGTAACCACATGGAGCATAAAATGAGCATTCATTCTTAGTACATAATTCCTTTTCTGTTTGGCAGCATTCATTATTTTTTCCAATACTGAGTCATTTTCTCTTCAATAACATATGCCCTATTTATTTTTCAGTTAAAGCAATAGAAAGACACAATATAGTTACAGTTTCAAGGACAAACTAATCTATGTCTAGACACTTTTTGTAGCATTACTGAACATGTGAAAGATATTTCAAAAGTGTTGCGCTGATGATTCTGGATATCCCTAGAAATAGCCAGAGCGTGGACAAATTCAATTTTATAAACTGAAGCAAGCAGGAAAAAAGGAAATTCACGCAGATTAGGAGGGCATTTATAACAGTGACACCACTGCACTTAATTAAAAACAAAATGATTGTGACTTTCACAATGTGATGCTGCAAATCTACGCTACTGTGATGATCCCGCAGAGATCTGAGTCAGTTATTCTGATTGCAGGGAATGAATTGTCATTCCACATTAGCAGCTTTTTACCAATTAAAAGCTTCTTAAATATTTAAATTTGGCTTTGTCCTTCAGAAATGTTTGTGGGAAAGACAAAAACGAAGTCAAAGTGGGAGGAATAAAAGACAGAAAGAATTATTTTTACGCATTCATTTATTAAATCAATCAATCAATCAATCAATCAATCATTAGCCACTAATATTTTCAATACTTTGGAATCTATCCCAATGCCCTAAAATAATACTAAATAAATATCATCATTATTTTCTTTAGTACTACTACTGTTATTAATGATAATATTAATAATAATAAAAACAATTGTTATTATTATTATTATTATTATTATTATTATTATAGAAATATTTATATTAAAGAAGTTATTTGATCAGACACATTGACAATTCCAAAGTGGGGCCATTGATAGGGATACTTACTTGCTGTAAAAAGTGTCTTTCTTGCAACAGGTATTGAAATTCTTTAGAATACATTGTTTCCTGCACAGCAAGTCATGTCATGTCATGTGTCAAGGGCTTGTCTGGTGTAGAAAATCCATTTTCAAAACCCTTCTGAAGGCATTCTGAGTTAATAGGGGAAGGAGATCCCTCATTCAGGACCTCCATCAATTAGGCAATGAAGAGAGTGACTATAAGGAGCATCTCTCTCAGGAGGACATGACACAGATGGCCACTTACTTTAAATAGGCACCAAGCAATGCCTCATTTCCCCTGTGGTGGAGCTGCAGGAGAATTAAACTCTATCTATCTATCTATCTATCTATCTATCTATCTATCTATCTATCTATCTATCTATCTATCATCTATCTATCTATCTATCTATCTATCTATCTATCTATCTATCTATCTATCTATCTATCTATCTATCTATCTATCTATCTATCTATCTATCTATCTATCGCATATCTATCTATCTATCTATCTATCTATCTATCTATCTATCTATCTATCTATCTATCTATCTATCTATCTATCTATCTATCTATCTATCTCTCTCTCTCTCTCTCTCTCTCTCTCTCTCTCTATCTATCTATCTATCTATCTATCTATCTATCTATCTATCTATCTATCTATCTATCTATCTATCTATCTATCATCATGATGTAATAATTCCTTATTTATTTATATTTTTGTATATGTCATCAACATTTTGTGCAGTACTTTTTTTTACCTTCAACATATTTTCTCAATAAAATAACGACTGTATAAATTGCATTCATTAAAGAAAATAATTTATTTTCAACATGTTTATCTAATAATAATAAAAAGTTGTGGCTATAGCAATCAATGCAAGGCTACAAACTGGTTGATGGATTAAGGCATACATTCATCAATGTCCTGATAGTTCTTACCTAAAGATCTCAAGTGTCAGGAGTCTGACCTACTCAGGGCAAATGGGTGGATAATAAATGGCTTATTTAGGAGCTTTAACAAGATTGCCAAACAGATCAGACTCAGTGCAGATTTTAACAAATGCACCAACTCTGCTTCACGACAAGAGCATTTACAACGTCTATCAATTATCCATAGTGGGAAAGCCTAAAGTTCATATATCTCCTTTTAAAATCTGCATGAATTTCCACTCCGATTTGCATGGTGCTCCCATGCAATAAATTATAATGGATTGATTCTTGGTGGCGTGCTATTAATAAATATACGCAGACAATTGTACAATTACTTCATTACTTCTTAAATTAACATGACATATTATGTAGTAATAGCAGAGCTATCAACTCTGTCAGTTTAGTAGGTGACACACTATCGTAATTTGTTTTCTAATTTTTTAGTATTTGGAGGTATTTTAGCCTAAATGGGTTCCTGGATGTTATTGATTTTAGAGAGAGTTTGGCGCTGGTGCTGGATCTGCATTCAAAATTGCAAAATAGGACACTACTGTACTCAACATCTTGAACCCTCTTTAAAGTATACCTATCATTACAAAAAATATACTGTAAATCACCATCACTCTCTAAGCAGCTGTTAATAAATTTGTGTATCTAGCTTGTGGTTTTTTGGGTCTTTTTCCAGCTCCTGCCAACCCTCAAATGTTTTCTGGCATGATCATATGAGCCAATCAAAGACTGCAGTTGCATACCCCTTCCTCCCCCATCTCCATGTCTACTGTGTAAATATAGACACATTTCAGGGGGACAAAAAATGATTGGGTAATGCCAGGCTATGGAAAGGTGAGGAAGACTGTACTTTTATCTAATAAGATATAACTACAGAAAATGTTAAAAAACTGTTGGTTAACCATAAATCTACTGATTCCACTTCTGAAATTCACTCAGCACCAAAGTGCTGATAGCAGCTCTCTTGTCATGGAAATGACCCCATGATGAGGGGTTGTCTGGGATTTTAAAAAATGTTGCTAAGAGCAGGAAAGTTAATAATAAAAAAAACTTTACGTGTTCAATATTTCACAGCACCAGCGCCCCCACACTTGTGGTCCCCGCTGTCCTTTATTTACTCCTCTGCAGCGAAGACATGCTGTACATTCATGTGGCCATTGCAGCCAATCACTGGCCTCAGTGGAGATACTGGCAAGTACGGCACGAGACCACTGAGGCCCGTGACTGGCTGCAGCAGTCATGTGAATGAATAGCACGAACAAGTCAGCAAAGACCCACGGGGAGAACTGGTGCGGTAGCGCTGGAGCTGCAGAGAATTGAACAGGTGAGGGTTTTTTTTTTTGCCCACTTCTGTGTTATTAGCATTTTTTTTGTTTCAATCCTGGAACTAGCCCCTTAATTATTCTTACTTTTGCATCTGTGCATCTTTTGGCTTCTGTAAGGCACAGTTTGCACACAGAAACGGTAAATAAGACCTAACTAAAAAGGTACAATTCATTGGTATCACTAAGAATGTGATCGGAAGGGACAAACCTCTTATGAGGAATAGTAGGGTATTATTTTTCTAGGTTCAGAACATTTTTACTGCCCCCAAATTTGGAAATTATCTCTGCATGTAGATGCAGCATTCAGCCTTTATCAAGCTATGTAAACGCAACCCAATATATGAACAATATATACTGAAGCTAAAGGCCCTTTTACACTGGCCAATTATCGCACAAGACAAGTGTTCATAGAACGCTCATTGCCAATAATTTCCCTGTGTAAACAGGGCAACAATCAGCAGATGAACGTCCCCATGCATAGCTCCTTGTGACAGGAGCAAACGAGTGCCGATCTGTCTCGTTGATCGGCGCTCTCTGCACCGGCCAAAATCGGCTGGTGTAATAGGGGCTTAAAGGGGGTTTTACACTGGGCGATTATCGGGCAGACGAGCGTTCATATAACGCTCGTTTGCCATAATTTGCCTATGTAAACAGAGCAATGATCAGCAGATGAATGATCAAATGCTCAATCATCAGCCGATCGCATCGTTTTAAAAATGTAAGGCCTTATGTGGCCTTAAGTCTTGCATCGATCTTGTAAGACGGAGCATCTATACATCTGTTATCTGAATGTAACAAAATAAATGTACACACTCTAGTGCTATGTAAGCTCTAAAATTTGCATTCTAATTCAGTCTATAATTATCACTTGTTCCACAAAAAAAAACATTAATTGTATTTACATAAGTTATTAATGTAGTTACAGTTCCAATAATGCTTGAAAATAACTTTTTCCTTTCTTTCTAATAAATCAGCTCATTGTTCGAAAGTGGTTCTTTTTATTCAGTTTCTACCTTCTCCAAAATGTTATTAATTACAGTTGTATCCTCAAGAGATTGAATTTTTCATTCTCCCTTGTAATTTACTGGCAATGCAAAATTTTCTTAAAATAATTAGTAATATGATTTGTATTTTAAAAAGCTTACTTTATTAGCATGGCAACTTTGCTTGAACAATGTCAGATGTCACCAATTAATTTGGGATAATGTTATAGATATATCTTTTGTTGGATAGTTTAATGTGTGCAGACAATAACCTGGAAGATGGAAAAAAATGAATAGCTCATTTACTAAACTAGATTGGACTTTTTGTTCTTTAATGCAAATGTTTCATTTTCTGTTTTGTATTACGGATCTGTAATCTTCTCAGAGCAGTGAATAGAGTATGGAAATATGTGTCCGTATTGTGAAGTCAGTGGAGTGGCATTATGGATCCATTAACTTATATCTCAAGATACAGATCTGTCGTTTCTCCATTCGCTTGTAGCTAATCTGAGATCTTTTGCAATTCGATGAATGCTGTAAACCCAAAGCATTTGACTTGAATCTTAATCCTGGGAAATCTATTCACTCATCCCTAATGATAAGGATTAAAAAATATTTTAGTCTATCCTTACAATATCAACATCAATATCAATACTACAATACTTGAAATTCATGGCTTGTCGTAAACCATGCAAGAAGAATTATCATTGTCATTGTGTTTCATCCTTAGGGCCCATGCACGTAGCAGTATTACTGATCTGTGTGTTATGGATCTGTAATATGGTGCCTATAAATAGCTGTGTGCCAATATCGTACCTCCGTGTGCCTCCACAGAGGTTTTTGCATATGTTCACATTGAATTCTTGAGCAAAAAAATGTTAGCATACCAATGCAAATGGGTTATTTTGGAGGTATGTTCCCCCAGAAATATTGCTTCTAGAAGAGAATACAATGCATCCAAGATGCATTATACATGATACAGACATAAAGTGCATGACCCTTAAATTGCTATATAAATGGCCAGGTTAAGCACTACTTTGAATAAATAATGTGAACTTGTGCAAAACTTTCCCGTTAACACTAATGATAATGAACAAGAAACAGGGCACTGATCCAAAGATAACACCAAAAATATCCTGCTATTGACAGGTGGGATGGGGGGCATAAAGCGCCACTAAAGTGAGGGACTTTATTTAATTTTCCCTATAGGGTCTTTTCTGCTCTAGATGTTCCCTCTGTGGCTTACATGTAATTCCCGAAGCAAAAAATAGAAAATGGGGGGCATTTATTAATACTGTTGCACCACGAGATCGGTGCATCGGTATCTCTTTCTTCATGCAGCCTACACCAGATTCTTCAATAGGGTTCCCGACATGTTGGTGAATCAGGCGTAGGCTAAAAACAACACCAGTTGGACCTTAATGTGAATCCCCGACCACTTTCCCCAACACATGTATGTGTCAGAAAAGATGGCGCCATGGTTTCATGAATAATGCATTCTACTGACATAAATGCAATGACAAATGTGCCACAAAATATAAATTCTACTATGATATTTGTCCATATTATTATAAAGATGCTGTCAAACACAATATAGAAGAAATAAAAGATTGTAACCTATTCAGTACTAGACCCCCCTAGGATAAGGCCACACATAGCG
Organism: Rhinoderma darwinii; assembly: GCF_050947455.1. Classification (NCBI taxonomy): domain Eukaryota; kingdom Metazoa; phylum Chordata; class Amphibia; order Anura; family Rhinodermatidae; genus Rhinoderma; species Rhinoderma darwinii. The sequence goes on from NC_134687.1 coordinate 58,524,721, forward strand.
GCTCTGACGTGGTCATGACGCGGCCAACAATCGGGCCGGCACCATGTCAAACACCCTGATTAATGGCTGCGCGTTATTGCGGGTAAAACGTCCCTTTATCTTCAATATCGTGCGGCCATTAAGTAATACACCCTTTATGTCCGCACAATTTTGCAAGTAAAGGGCTATTTTACCCGCAATAACGTGTGGCCATTAACAAGGTGTTTGACAGCCGCGCTGAATATGGCGCGGTTTTTGGCCGCATTGCGACCACGTCAAGGCCACTCCGTGTGGCCTTACCCCATGCTGTGGTGGCAACTAAGGTGGTGGCATAAAGAGATCAGACTTGTTATTTTTTTTCCTTCTCCTCTATATATGCCCCTCCATACGTATAGGCTTTAGCAGCGTACAGATGCGATTGTTATCATTACATATGTCTAATAACCAGCTGTAGTTCCATCAGTTTTCATCTATGTATTATTTTTGGGAAAATCTTTAGCAGTCAGCACATACAGAAGAAATCAGTGCTGCAAAACGTATAATTGTAGGTATACAGCGTTGCTTTCCTGTCAATCACGTTATTCCCATTTAAAGCCTGGAAACCTAAGACAGATCTCAGAAGGCTTAAATTTCCCAGCTAATGATCTGTGTCAAATGTAAGACACAGCACCAACCGGCTCCTGGCATCTGATGCCGCCACATATTGTACATTGAAAAACTGCTGCAGTGTGCAGCATAGTAATGAGTTTAATTGATGTAGCTTTGGATTTGATACCTGCACCTAATTACATGCAGAGCATTTCACTAAAACACCGCACTCTTAATAACCTGCACTAATAGTAAGAGGAATACAGTGGAATGTCAACTATTGTGCTACCGAAATACTGTATAAATACTGAGGTCATTTCAATTGTTTATAGGATACACAGAAACATAGCGCTATTAATAATGTAACCATGTAGCTTCGTGGAAATATGTGCATTCATTTATTTTATTCTGGGGTTTGTGGCATTATACAACATTAACAGCAAACCATATGTATAATAAAAACATAAACGTGGTATGTAATTGTATAGAATGGATAGAAGACATAGTCTACAGCAGTGGTCTGCAGCCAGAAGCCCGCCAGTTGTTGTGAAACTGACAGCCGTGAACATGCTGAGAGTTGTATTTTCACAACAGCTGGGGAGTTACACAGAATAAGATTGATATATAAAAATAGGTTGTAACTACGTCTCGTACTGTTAGGACACTACTTTGTAGCTTGTTTTCCTTGGGGGCACAGTTACAGAAAGTGTCATTTTGTTGATCCTTCAACCAATGTACGAGTGGTCCAAACTACCATAGGCTGGATGATGGATTTTTTGCAAAGATGTCACATGTCACATGCACTTTATGTATGTTTAGGTCCAAAATCCTATGCTGATTAATTTCTTTATAGCCGTTTGGGCTTTAATTTTCAGATATGGAGATGCAGGGCCAGACTGTTACTAAAAAGCAGGCCTGGCACACAAAGATGACCAGCCCACATACAAGAAACCCCCCCCCCCCCCATATCACAGAAACATTGCACACACAGGAAAGACTTGTGTTACATGGTCACTAAATTCACCACTTTCCTAAATATCATCAATACAAGAAGGAAAATAAGAGGAACATAGAAATACCTAATAGTTAGGGCATCGCTTTTACAGTCAGGGACAAGTGTACGCTACCACTATACAAGCACCAATTTTATCAATAATAGAGCCCTACAGTGACCATATAATGGTCAAATACCACACTGGTGCTCTACAAAGTATTATCACGCTGTAGACCATACAAGAGAATGCAGCACTGATCAGACACAGTCACAGGCAGAATGTATAACATCTCCTGACATAACTGTTTTACTAAATAATTGTATTCCCCATGTAGCATATTTTCTTAGAACTCTGCATTGGGCTGTTCCTCTGTAATTCCTCTTGGAAATGCATGAATTAATTGACAACTGTGCATTACCATTCCCTTTGTCAGAGGGCTGATTCTCTACACAGTCTGACAATGTCCAATCATCACTGATAGTGTACAGTAGGTCTGTGTGGAGATACATCCTATTGTCCGTGGGAATGGTAACACCCAGTTGTCAATTAGTCCTGGGCTACACATAGATATTTTGTAGCGCTTTTCGGGTCACAGCTGCAGTCCACATGATTGTATACAAGTCAATGTATGACTTTGTACTGCAGCTGAAGCTCCATAGTTAAAATCAGTTAGTTACATCACAAAAAGTCTCCATGTAGGCCAGATCTTATTCATACATTGCAAGGAAGAGTAACATGGGAACATCACAACACAGAGTTCTAAGTTAAGATGCTCCAGAATTGTTATTTCATGGGGAATACAAGGATTTACTAGAACAGACAGATCAGGGGAGGTGATAGCTCCTCTATAAATTCAGTGACTCATAGGTGACGTAATCTCTGGTTGTATCTTTCCTTTTATTTTCCATCCAACCCCGACAACCATGAGCGCTTCTTCCAGACACAACTCCTCTCTGCATAGTTTGCTGTCCAGATATCTTTGGGCTCTCCCTTCTGCAGCTACCCCCTGTCTCTTTCGCAACACAAATAAAATTCAGATCCCAGACCAGACCCCTAAATTATTTTAGACCTCAGACCAGACTCCTGAATATGTTATATAAAATAAATAATAGTGCACCACATAGTTAAAGTGGTATCTTTTGTACCCCAACACAGTAATACTGATCTTGTCAGTGGCCCCAAACAATGATAGTGCCCCATTTAGGCCCCAAACAGTAATTGTTCTCCTCTTAGTGCCCCATTTTTGCTCCCATACTGTAATAATGACAGTTTCTTAGTAGTCAGAGACAGATTGCTCATGATTGCACAGATCTTTGCAGTTTCAGTCATGCTAGATACTTAAGAGGTTTCGGGGAGTCTCAATGCCTGGCTATGCTTCTATTACAATCAACAATGGGTTTTCGGACATAGCCATTCTGATTTATAGAAACGAAAGGAGTTAGACCAATCAGAACAGAAAATGCTATCTCACAAACAGTAGGGTCAATATTATAGGAAGCCAATTAAACTAATATCAGTAGGGCTTTTAGAGTGTGGGGGTAAACCCCCCAAGAAAACATGGAAACACGGGAGAACATGTAGATGTTCGACTATGCTGGAATTAAATCCAATACCCCAGTGCTGCAATGTAACAGTACTAAACACTGAGCCGCTATGTTGCCTCTGTTACAGTGTATTCAGAAAGTCTTCAGACCCTTTCGCTATTTTCACATTTTGTTATGTTGGGGCCTTGTGCTAAAATAAAACAAATTCAAGTTTTGCCCATCATTCTACACTCAATACCCCATAATGACAAAATGAAAAAAAGAATTTTAGCAATGTTTGCAAATTTATTAAAAATGAAAAACTTAAATGTCACATAGACATAAGTTTTCACACCCTTTGCTATGACACTTGAAATCTAGCACGGGGGGCCTCCCATTTCTCTAGATCATCCTTGAAATGTTTTTACACCTTGATAAAGTCCGCCTGTTGTAAATTCATTTATTGGATATGATTTGGAAAGACACACCCCTGTCTATATAAGGACTAACAGCTGACAATGCATATCAGAGCAAAAACCAAGCCATGAGGAGAAAAGGACTGCCTGTGGAGCTCAGAGACAGGATTGGGTGGAGGCACAGATCTGGAGAAGGGTGCAAAAAAATGTCTGCTGCACTGAAAGTTCCCAAGAGCACAGTGGCCTCCATAATTCTTAATTAGAGGCAGTTTGGAACATCCAGAACTCTTCCTAGATCTGGCCGCTCCACCAAACTAAGTAATTGGGGGAGAAGAGCCTTTGGCAAGATAGGTGACCAAGAACTCAATGGTCACTCTGGCTGAGCTCCAAAGATCCTGTTTGCTGATGGGAGAAACTTTCATAAGGTCAACCATCACTGCAGCACTCCACCAATCTGGTCCTCATAGTCTTGATGTCAGTGTGACTGTCAACGTCACACTGACAGTTTATAACACGTTACACTACCCAGGTAGTGTAATGTATTATAGCAGCCATCAGTGCTGCAGGTCTTCAAGTAAAAAAAGTTAAAAAAAAAGTAATAAAAATGTTTTATAAAAGTGTAAAAATAAGTTATAAGTTGCAAAAACAAAAAATGCCTTTTTTCCTATAATAAGTCTTTTACTATAGGAAAAAAATGAAACCGTTAAAAAAGTACACATATTTGGTATCACCGCGTTTGTAACGACCCAAATTATAAAACTATAATATTTTTACCGCACGGTGAGCACCGCAAAAAAAATATTAAAAAATAATGCTAGAATCACAATTTTTTTGGTCAACTCCCCTCCCAAAATATAGAATAAAAAGTGATCAAAAAGTCGCATGTACCCCAAAATACTACCAATAAAAACTACAACCTGTCCAGCAAAAAACAAGCCCTTACACAGCTTTTTTGACTGAAAAATAAAAAAATTATGGCTCTCAGAATATGGTGACACAAAAAATAAATAATTTTATAGAAAAGTGATTTTATTGCGCAAATGCCACAAAACATAAAAACAACTATATACATTTGGTATCGCCATAATCGTACCAACCACCAGAATAAAGTAAAATGTAATTTATAGTGCACGGTGAATACTGTAAAAAAAATAAAAAATACAAAAAACATTGTCAAAATGCATGTTTTTTTTGTCACTTTGCTTGCGAAAAAAATTTAATAAAAAGTGATCAAAAAATCACATGTACCCTAAAATTGGACCAATGAAAACTACAGATAGTAACGTAACAAATAAGCCCTCGCACGGCTCCGGTGGAGAAAAAATAAAAACATTCTGACGCTCAGAATATAGCGACAGAAATTGTGCAGAACATTCCAAAAGCGGATAAGATTGGGCACCATTTATCAGTGCGACACTGGCCTCACACCTGTGGATTATTATTTATTTACCCCATTATTATACCCTCTTATTATACCCTGATGTACTCTGCACAGATTACATATGCCCCCACATTATAAACTGAAATACCAACAAAACGCAAAACAGAACTACTACCAAGCTAAATCTGCACTCCAAAATCCAAATGGCGCTCCTTCCCTTCTGAGCTCTGCCGTGGGTCCAAACAGCAGTGTATTACCACATATAGGGTATTGCCATAATCTGGAGAAATAACTTTACTGGTTTTGGGGTGTTTTTATTCTTTATTCCTTGTAAAAATTACAATTTTCTTATATATTTTCAGAAAAAAAGTAGATTTTCATTTTCACAGACAAACTCCAATAAATATAGCAAAAGACCTGTCGGGTCAAGATACTAACTATACCCCTAGATAGATTCCTTCAGGTGTGTAGTCTACAAAACCACTTTTGGGGAGTTTCCACTGTTTTGGCACCACAAGACCTCTTCAGACCTGACATGGTGCCTAAAATATATTCTAAAAAAAGGAGACCCCAAAATCTTCTATGTGCTCCTTTGATTCTGAGGCCTGTGCTTCAGTCCATTACCACACTAGGGCCACATGTGGGATATTTCTAAAAACTGCAGAATCTGGGCAATAAATATTGAGTTGCATTTCTCTGATAAAACCTTCTGTGTTACAATTTTTTTTATTACAAATGAATTTCAGCAAAAAAAATAAAATTTTGTAAATAACACCTCTATTTTGCTTTAATTCCTGTGAAACACCTAAAGTGTTAAGAAATTTTCTGAATGCTGTTTTGAATACTTTGTGGGCTGCAGTTTTTAAAATGGGGGGATTTATGGGGTCTATCTAGTACATAAGGCCCACAAAGCCACTTCAGAACTGAACTGGTCCTTGAAAAATAGCCTTTTGACATTTTCTTGAAAATGTGAGAAATTGCTGCTAAAGTTCTAACCTTGTAACGTCCTAGAAAAATATAATAATTTTCAAAAAACACATTACATTTTGGTGTTTTTCACAAATAAGCTATTAATTTAGTGACCAAATTTTTACACTAACATAAAGTACAATATGTCACGAGAAAACAATCTCAGAATCACTTGGATAGGTAAAAGCATTCCAGAGTTATTACCACATAAAATGACACGTATCAGATTTGAAAAAATAGGGCTGGTCCTCAGGGGCCAAAATGACCTTGGTCCTGAAAAATTTACTATAACAAAATTTGAAAAAAATGTAAATGGTCTGAAGACTTTCCGAATGCACTGTATTTCTAAGTGACATGTAAGAAAATTGTGAAAATATAGTACCCCTTTAAGAATGTTGATTTCTCCAATATATTATAGGGTCATGTCTTTCTTTTCTAATAAAACTGGTAATGAAACCAAATGTTCAGTTATTCTATTTTTCATGTGTGTTTTGCTTTAAAGAGGCTCTGTCACCAGATTTTGCAACCCCTATCTGCTATTGCAGCAGATAGGCGCTGCAATGTAGATTACAGTAACGTTTTTATTTTTAAAAAACGAGCATTTTTGGCCAAGTTATGACCATTTTTGTAATTATGCAAATGAGGCTTGCAAAAGTCCAAGTGGGTGTGTTTAAAAGTAAAAGTCCAAGTGGGCGTGTATTAGGTGCGTACATCGGGGCGTTTTTAATACTTTTACTAGCTGGGCGCTGTGAAGAGAAGTAACATCCTCTTCTCTTCAGAACGCCCAGCTTGTGACAGTGCAGATCTGTGACGTCACTCACAGGTCCTGCATCGTGATGGCCACATCGGCAGCAGAGGCTACAGTTGATTCTGCAGCAGCATCAGCGTTTGCAGGTAAGATCGACTTACCTGCAAACGCTGATGCTGCTGCAGAATCAACTGTAGCCTCTGGTGCCGATGTGGCCGTCACGATGCAGGACCTGTGAGTGACGTCACAGATCTGCACTGTCACAAGCTGGGCGTTCTGAAGAGAAGAGGATGTTACTTCTCATCAGAGCGCCCAGCTAGTGAAAGTATTAAAAACGCCCCGATGTACGCACATAATACACACCCACTTGGACTTTTACTTTTAAACACACCCACTTGGACTTTTGCAAGCCTCATTTGCATAACTACAAAAATGGTCATAACTTGGCCAAAAATGCTCGTTTTTTTAAAATAAAAACGTTACTGTAATCTACATTGCAGCGCCTATCTGCTGCAATAGCAGATAGGGGTTGCAAAATCTGGTGACAGAGCCTCTTTAAACAACGATCATATAACATATATTTTTTACTTGGGGAGTATGCAATGTTAAATAATTTTGTGTCAAAAAAGACAAAAGTATAGTAGGTATGATACCTTTATGGGCTAACCATAAAAATGATATATGCAAGCTTTCAGAGCACACAGGCTCCTTCCTTAGGCAAGTGTACAAATTAATGGGGAGTAAAAGCAAACACTGAATAGTCACAACCGATTAAACAAACAAACAAACAAACAAACAAACAAACAAACAAACAAACAAACCAGGTATGCCGCCCCTATATAAATTATTTCATTTTTGTGTTTGGTTGCCCACCTCTAGACTGATAATATGTAATACTTTGCACTAAGAATTACAGTGCTGCAGAAATTGAGAAATTGAGACTGTATGAACTTTACATATTTATGTTTCTGTCATCAGCCAAATGTGTATATTTGTGCCATGTCCAATTTCCGAGAAGATAAATTGCAAATGAGAATCTGAGAAGCTAGTGCAGCATCCGATTTGTAATGCCTTGTGAAGACAGCAATCACCCTCCGCAATACTGAATAATACCTTATTTACTATAAACAGTACTCAAGGAATTCTTGAATGCTACTCAAGTAATTATCTTTTTCCATATAATTATATTTCGTGTGTAGTGTTATAGAAAGCGTCTATCATCCATTTAGAAGAAAAATGCTGAAATTACACATTTCACGTTTTATTCATCAAGAGCGTTGCCAAGCAAAAACATGGTGTGAGATGGTGATCTCTCCAGTTGTCCTTTATTTTAGTACAGTTTTTGAAAAATATGGTTCACAAATGTACACAACCTTTCCTAAAGAGAACTTGAGGGTTGGACATGGAAGAGCAATTAGAAAGCCCAAGTTCCTACTAATGTTATATAACTCCAATTATTGTGCATTAGTTATGACTACCATGCTACATGGAGGAAAAAATTTGAAACTTATCTTACCTATAGCTCTAATTCTTCCATTCGGCTCCATCCCATATGCATGTTATATTAATAGACCAGAAGCTTATATCCTTGCAGCGTGGAAGGAATGGACAGAAATTGCCCATTTTACTTGATATTTGTTTACCCCAACAACAACATGAAGAATTTTCCAGGATTGGACCAGTGTTTCTCAAACTTTGAGGTGACCTATTGGTAAGGTGCCCATCAGTTATTGGTGAGGTACAGCAGGGGAGGCAGTTTTGACTGTAGAGATCATTTGCTGCACATTGGTTGCATAACTTTTTTTTTAACATATTTGACTACTTTTGTGCTTTTTTTTTAATAATCTGGATTCAAGAGATGAATGAAAAATTTATTGAGATAAATTCTAATTTTGCCATGGACTTTGACCAATGGTGAGACCCAGGCATCAGAATGTTCTCTCCTGTGAGGCCCCAATAGGATAAAGTTGGGAAGCCAAGCTATAGACCATAAATTATTAACTAATTTCATCAAAATCGGTGTCTAAGTTTAGTTAAAGAACTTGACTTAGATTTGGATTATATATTTGCTCTCATTGTTTAACAAGTACTAAACAGATCAGTTATGTTTGCATGCAGTATCCTCCCTGGCAAGGATGCCATTAATATGTGGCATGGTTAAAAAAACAATATGTGGCATGGGATAAAAAACATTCAATATCAGATAAGCCATTCCCCAGTCGCTTATTTTTGACTAAATAATCAGCATTTGAGGAGGCGATTATTAGTGTTGGGCCTCTCCGCTTTAATACCGGAGAGATCATACCAACCTCAGGCAAGGTGGACCAAGAGGTGGCGAGCTGACATAATGGTGACTATATATATATATTTTTTTTGCTATGTGCTCAACCCTAATATAGCTTAAAATGATAGGTAGCTATAAGGGTACAGCTATTAGGCTTTGCAATCTTATTACATGCTGGCGTCTAGTAAGTATAGATGTGGTAACATCAGAACTTACAATACAGCTAAATTGATTGTAACACTTAGTGATTGTTTTATTGCTGTGCCATTATGCTACATTTGTAAAGGTGAAAAGTCATGTAGTGAATTGTCAAAGGTGCTGGGACACCACTATGATATCATAGCCCATAGTGTGACATGTGTTCTCTATGTAGCCATTGTTTTACAGCGCACTATAATATATCCCTCAATAAATTGCACTATGATGAAATATGATTTCATCAAACAAAACATTTAACAGGAATATTATTATGATATGGTCAATATGTGTAGTATATATGCTATAAAATGTATATTATTTTTGCCTGTCTATATACTAATACTTTATTTCATACAGCTGGTGATTTTGTAGTGTGTAGCAAGGGAGTAGATTTAAAGGGAATAATATGATTTGCTTCCTATTAGCTTCTTAAATATGACCATGAAATGAAACATTCTGAGACTTCCATTCCTTAAAAGTGTAGAAATGTAGCTTGACAGCTGAAATTTGAATTAGAGAAATAGGGGTGTTTGGATATATAGGATACATGTAAAAGTGCTTGCTGAGCATATGCTTAGGAAGAGTAAGCAAAAGTGAGAATGAAGGTGAAAAGTAACTGTTTATAAAAAAAGACCTAGCTTTTAGGTCTTGAGAAAGACATTATATTTGTGATGAGTCGAAACGTTGCTATTTCACTATTGATGTTTGACTAATAAATACCAATTGGACTTTACTGGAGATTTGTGCTGTTGTTCAACACTGGTGGAAATATTGTAATGGATCAGAAGGGGTTTATCTGATACAGGACGACTTGACACATACTGGGACTTGTGCTGCTTCACCCCCTTCTATTTATTGGTATGCCACTGTATGTCATACGTTTCATGTATACGTTTAACGTATACGTCATGGGTTGTTACATAGCCTTTCGTGACATACACATTAAACAGATACCATTATAGTCTATGGGCAATATATGCGTTAAACGTAAGCCTAACAGTGGCATCCGCCACCCATAGACTATAGTGGTGTCCGTTTACTGTATACGTTATGAACATGGTCATGAAAGTTCATAACGTATGTGTTTATTGTGTACCATTAAACAACCTACAGTCTACTTTTAATGAATAAATCGGGAGCTTTTCTAGGTTAAACGTAGACCAAATTTGATGTGCACAGCGACTTGGTATTATGCTTTGACATGTCCTGTACAACATATAGGCCTACTGCCATCTGAGTGTATTAGATATTAGCTCCATATAAGTATAATGTACAGCTGGCAGATGATTTTATTTTAATTCACCTCTGTGTTTTAGAGAGTGCTAACTTTATGGTGAAATCAATACAGCAATCCTTCGCCTGACAGTCCATAAGAGAGGCCATAACTAGTAAAAAATGGAATCACCGTCAAAACTTTAATGTCAGCATCCACATACAGCTGTGCCATTAGAGTAGTTATAATTGGAACCCATTAGATCCAAGCTATTACTACTATATGTTAATATACAGTGGTAGATTAAGTAGGCCGTAGGCTCTGGGATGTTCCCCAAACTTGGGCCCCCCTTTCCCACTACCGCTCTGCCGTGTCTATAGTGAACACCACGTTTCTGTGCGAGCATTGACAAATGAATTTATTATTCCCCTACTGACAGTCTCCAACCATCGCTGACAGTATCACACTGTGTAGGGACAATGGGAATGGTAACACGCATTTGTCTATTAGTCCGGGGTACACAAAGACTTTATGTGGAATATAAATATTTACTACAACAGACATGTCAGGTGAGGGGACAGATCCTCTATAAATTTAGTGACTCACAAGTGACATCTTCTCTGATGGGAGTCGTTCTTTACTTTTCTTCTCCATCTGATACAAACCGTTATGGCGACTTCTCTTGATGACTGCAGAGTTTCCTAATGAGACTTCTTTGCCCCTCGCTTCTGCAGCCATTTCCAGCCCCTATAGAAACACAACAATTCAGACACCAAGGCCCAGGCCCATACATTAAAGGGGTTGTCAAGGCACGGACCGGTTTTCATACTGATGACCTATCCATGTGACCAGATAACCCCTTTTACTCAGACGAATAAATTCGGACCCGAGACCAGATCCTAGAATACATACAGACCCCAGACCTTCTAAACTATTGCAGTCCCCAGACCAGACCCCCCTAAACAAATACAGACCCCAAAACAAACACCCTAACTAAATACAGACCCTAGGCCAGACCCCCTAAAAACAGACCTCAGACCAGACCCCTAAATACAGACCTCAGACCTGACTCCCTAAACTAATACAGACCCCAGAGACATAAATAGAAGTCCCTAAATAAAGACCCCTAAACTGATACAAACCCCAGACCAGGCCCTCTAAATACAGACCCCAGACCAGACCCCCTAAATACAGACCCCTTAAATTAATAAAAACCCCAGACCAGACCCCCTAAAAACACCCCAGTCCAGACACCCTAAATACAGACACCAAACGCCTTAAACTAATCCATCCCCTTTATACTTACATAGCAGCTCAGTCTTTCTTTATGTAGTCTTGCTGGTGTACTAGGGCCTGCGGTCATATGATCTGCAGGTCTTTAAACAGTAACAAGAACTGTAAACATAAGGTCATGTGACCTTATGTCTGCAGGTCCTTTTGCAGGGCATACACAATGCAGTTCTGTCGCGGTTTTGCAAAACTGCAATGTACTTTGGGTGGGCATTGGCACCCGGGAGCCTAGGGCTCCAGGCGCTCACCCAAAACGCCCCTATGATGATCCGCCATTATTAATATACGACGGATCCTTTAGTTGAATTCCAATCACCTTTTTCGACATTTCTGCATTTTCAGCATTATCGCACTTGAATCAGTGCAATTGCAAGATTTTTTAAAGAATTTTTTTACCAGGACAGGCTAGCCCAAAACTGAAAGATATTCAGCAATTGCACCAAACTTATGTGCCAACTTCTAACATCTGGACTCTTCCTGTTTCTTAGGATTTTTTTTTGCTCTACTGAAGGTATAAATAAAGAGAAATTACAATTGGGAGGAGTATATATGGCCAGCAAATCTGCAGCACCTTCGAAGCACTTTAAAAGATGATTCAGTGGACTCAGCTGCACCCACCATTTCAGAGCTTTCAGACATCTGTAAGATCCCTTAATGTAGAGAGGTCTGTCTTGAGGTATGAGGTTTAAATGATATGGAAATCCTTTAAACCCTTCAAAATGTCACATATATGTTCCAGATTTTCAGAAGTCGTTATGAAGTTGTTAAAATTCCCCTTACTTTACAAATGCAGTACAATGAGATTTATTACAGGAAGATACGGTAGTGTTTAAAAAAAAAAAAAAAGAGCAGTGAGTTTAAAAAAGCAAATAAAGCGCAAAAATCATTATAATAACTTTTATTTGCCTTAATGCAAATACACTGGAAACGCTACACATTCAATAAGTTCTACCAAAAACATTGATTTATCAGGTTAATGATGTGGGATTGCTATTTTATTTAACAATACTGTATATATTCTTTCCCTATCCTGTACAAAATTAGCTAAAGCCTGACCTTGGAAATTAATGAACAAAAGTCAATTAAACAAAGGCTTAATAGGAATAAAACCTTTCGAATTTTGCTCTATTCTATAATCTATGAATGATTGAAAAGTCCTATTTCAGAGCTGTAGAAATCCAGATGAATCCAAAGTGAGCTGCCTAAGTATATTGGAAGCCAGCCTCTTTGGAAATAGCAGCCTTGACATCCTTATTATCAATAATAAGCGGCTTTGTGAGTGGATCCTGCTCCTGTTTTGGCCAAAGTCAGTCTCTTGGATATTTTAAGTATCTTTCTTGCGTCATTTATTTTACTGTTGACTTCTTGAGGTTGCAGAGTTGTTGCTTACTGTGTAATGAGGCTTGAGCACGACACCTTCTAAGACACTTTTCAATGCTCTGATTTCTCAGAAATCATACAATTCCTTCTGATTAGGGCAGAGGAAATAGAATAATTGTCATTTTCACAGATTCAGTTCAGAGCTGGTCATTTGATGTGAAAATAATTGAGTTCCCACCAAACTTTCAGATTGTACAATAGAGATTTTAGGATACAGATGTAGCAAATGTTACTCTAATTTCATTTTTTTTTTCAACAGAGGGTGCCAATTGCAGGAAAAAAAAACGATAAGAAGGAATGAAAAAAAAAATTCATAGAAAAGTGGGAATAATATTTTATAGGGAGAATTGAATTTGTGTAGATAGATAAATAGTAGAAAGATAAATAGATAGATGAATGGATAGATAGATAGATAGATAGATAGATAGATAGATAGATAGATAGATAGATAGATAGATAGATAGATAGATAGCTAGATAGATAGATAGATAGATAGATAGATAGATAGATAGATAGATAGATAGATAGATAGATAGATAGATAGATAGATAGATAGATAGATAGATATTTTCCACAGAAAAGGTATGTGTAGGGGTGTAGCTATAGGAGGCGCAGAGGTAAGAGACCAAAGTCCGCTCTGACACATAAAAAGACACTAGTATTATAAATAGCACATGGTAGAGAAGGACTCTGTTATATCTTTTGCTTTGGGTAAGCTTTTCTTATGGGGCAGTTATAACTATGCTTATATGACATTTTAAATACTTTCACTACCTTTATAGTCACTAAATTACACCAATACATGCGTATTGGTTTTTCATCTATTGGCATAACAATAACGCTCGCAAGGGGTGCAATCACAACTGAGCCCGGAGGGATAGGGGTCCCGCTGGGGGTAACATCACGCCACGACAATGTTTTGTGTTGCTATAGAAGGTCCTGATGCCAGGTAGCGTCAGGACCATGTATTGTGGCACTGAAATTTGCCAGGGCTTGATGTGGCAGCCTGAGGGAATCCAGGGTGGGTTCCCTACAGACAGGAACAGTGAGTAAATTCCCTTTTGTTTTAGGTCCGACACATGGACCGCCCCTGCCGAACAGTCATAACATTACCACTGAATAACATTGATTATCTAGTTATGATGGCCCCCATCAAACAGTAGGATATATTAGAAAGCAAATGAACAGTTCTTGAAGATGATGTGTTGGAAGCAGGAAAAATTGGCAAGCGTATAGATCTGACTGACTTTGACAAGGGCCAAATTGTGATAGTTAGACGACTGGGTTCAAGCTTCTCCAAAATATCAGGTCTTGTGGGGTGTTTTCGGTATGCAGTGGTTAATATATGCTAAAGTGGTTCAAGGAAGGACAACCAGGGAACCGGTGAAAGGGTATTGGGCGCCCAAGGCTCATTGATATGTGAGTGGAGCGAAGGTTAGACTCTTGGTCCGATCCCACAGAAAAACTAATGTAGCACAAATTGCTGAAAAAGTAAATGCTGGCTATAATAGAAAGGTGTCAGGAGACAGTGAATAACAGCTTGATTCATTTGGGGAGGCATAGCTGAAAACTGGTCAGAGTGCCAATGCTGACCCCTGTTCAATGCCAAAAGTGCCTTAAATTGGCAGGTCAGGATCATCAAGCTAGAGAAGAAGGTGGCCTGCTCTGATACATCTAAATCTATCTTTTTATAACATGTGGATGGCTGGGTGCATGTATGGCCTGGGTAAGAGATGGCATCAGGATGCACTATGGGATGAAGACAAGATGATGATTTGGGTAATGTTCTGCTGTGAAACTTTGGGTCCTGGCATTCATCTGGATATTACTTTGACACGTACAATCAACCTAAACATTGTTTCAGACCAAGAACATCCCTTCATGGCAATGGTTTTCCGTAATGGCAGTGGCCTCTTTCAGCAGCATAATGCGCCCTACCACACTGCAAAATGTATTCAGGAACGGTTTGAGTAGTATGATAAAGAGGTCAAAGTGTGGACGTCCCAAAAATTCCACAGATCAAAATCTGATCAAGCATCTGTGGGATGTGCTGGAAAAACAAATCCGATCCAAGTCCTGCCTCACAACTTACAGGACTTAAAGGATCTGCTGCTTTCAACTTGGTGCCAGATACCACAGGACACCTTCAGTGCTCTTCTGGAGAACATGATTTAAAGGTGTCAGAGCTGCTTTGGGTGCACGAGTGGGACCTGGACATTATTAGGCAGGTGGTTTTAATGGTATGCCAGATTGGTGTATACAGTGGTCCCTGAAGTTACAATATTAATTGGTTTTCGGATGACCATTTTTAGTTGAAAATTATGTAACTTGAGACTATAACTCTTTGTAAAACTAGTAATTGGTTCCAAAGTCCCAAAACGTCAACCCAAAATAAGAAAAAAAATTAAATTATAGAAATATAAGCAGATAACTAATACAGATAAAGGTCAGAAAGAGTTGCTAGGAGCTGGAATTCACTTTAAATGGCCCAGGCAAAAAGCATTACAGAACATATAGTACTGTACTGCTACTAGACAGCCAATCAGTGTATGCACTCCAGTAATAAAGTTTTTTTTTTACTAGTGAAATGCTTGTGCTGATTGGCTCGATTTTTCAGCCAATAACACCTGCCGCAGATCTGCTTGGTTTTAAAAAATTATTTCAAGATTGGTTTAAAGTTACAATGGCCCAGAAAAAACATTATGTGTTGAAAATATTGGACCCTGAAAGACTATATAATGTGTGTGTGTATATATATATATATATATATATATATATATATATATATATGTATATACATATATATGTATATACATATATATATATATATATATATATATATATATATATATACATATATATACTGACACACATACAGTAAATGCTTAATTCATATACCTTTATAAGGAGTATACTATATGGCAGTCAGTAATAGATTATTTTTTTTCAATTCATTTTTATTAACATCAGCAAGGAGTTCAAGCATATTCCAAAATAAAATGTTCCATATTTTATGTGTAAGCTGCCGAAATACAGCAAATTACATTTTCCAGAAATTTGTAGTCATGTAGTTCTTACCAACCTTCACTGTCAATCAAACGCTTATGGACATATGAACCATGAACAGCATTATTGGCTTGCTTTCTGAATAGATTGAAGAGACTTCTCAAACAGGTTTATAAGCTCTAATGTGTATTCATTCACATCCATCAATTCCGGGGCAGCAGCTCTGTTGGATAAATTTCAAGGTCAAAGGAAAAATATGCTGATAATTTTCCAGGAACAAATAAATGTTTATTAAAGTCTACACTTGTTGATCGCCGCAATAACAAATATACATTACCTTGTGATGCATTTATTACAATGACTACTTTAGTATATCAACACTAGTTTGTTATTGCAATTATTATTAGGTTGATAGCGAGTCTCAAAGTTTGCTAAGGAATTATAGTAACTATTGATATAAATTATATGGCCCGATTCTATGTTCCCATTTTGAATTAGATTAAATTCATCCTAGGACTGGAAAATACCTTCAGTGTGGTCACAATGACAGGAGGACAATGTTATAACCCCTTATTGACCAGCCAATTTTAGGCCTTAATGACCAAGCAATTTTTTATGTTTTTCCATCGTCTCATTCGAAGATCTATAACTTTTTTACTTTTGTGTCGACATAGCTGTATAAGGTCTTGACTTTTGCAGGACAAGTTGTGTTTTTAGTAGCACCACTTTGGGGTACATAGAGTTTACTGATTAACTTTTATTAAGTTTTTTTGCATCCTAAACCTTTGTCGTTTACAAAGTGGTATAAATAACACAATAACTTTATTCAGCGGGTTGTTACGATTGCAAAGAAAACAAATATATATAGATTTTGGATGTTCTACTACTTTTACTTAGTAAAAACAGTTTTTTTTCAAAATTATTTGTTTTTAGTGTCTCCATATTTGAAGAGCCAAAACTTTTTTATTTTTCCACCGATGCAGTTGTATAAGGATTTTTTTTTGCAGGACAACTTTTTTATTGGTACAATAATTCGGAGTAGTTGCGACTTTTTGATCACATTTTGCTTAAGGCAGGATTCACATAAAACAGCAATTTTGTGTCTGTTAAATAATGTAATAACTTTATAGTTGGAGTCGTTATGGACGCGTCAATATAAAATATATGTAACTTTTTAACTCTTTTAGTTTTTTTAATAATATAGCATTTTGTAAGGGGAAAAAGTGGCTTTTTCATTATTATTTTTTACTTCTTTTATTTAAATTAACTTTATTAATCTTTTTTTTTTACTTTTTTACTAGTCCCACTAGGGGACTTTACTATGCGATCCTCCGATCGCTTTTATAATACACTGCAATACTTTAGTATTGCAGTGTATTACCTCCTGTCCGTGTAAAACAGACAGCCATCTACTAGGCCATGCCTCTGGCAGGCATAACTAGCGGCAGGCCTGGGGGCCTTTATTAGGTCCTCCGGCTGCCATAGGAACCACTGACACCTTGCGATCTTATCGCATGATGCCGGTGGGGTGAGAGAGGGACCTCCCTCGCTCTCTCCAAAACCACTCAGATACGGTGCTCGCTATTGAGCGCCGCATCTGAGGGGTTAAACTAGCGAGATCGATACTGATATCGATCATGCAAGTTCGAGCAGGGCTGCTCCCAGCCCTCAGCTACCGATTTAACGGCTTTCTGCTCTGTTTATTTATGCCGATGCAGCGCGTGAAAAGGCGTATGCATTGGAGTAAAGCTTGTTAGTGGCCGCCGTGTAGAGGCGTATTGGCAGTCACTAATGGGTTAAATAAAAGAAAAACAGATTATGACATTTGTGCCCATGGATTAAAACTATAAATTGGAAAACTAACAGAAA
Source organism: Rhinoderma darwinii (assembly GCF_050947455.1). NCBI lineage: Eukaryota > Metazoa > Chordata > Amphibia > Anura > Rhinodermatidae > Rhinoderma > Rhinoderma darwinii. The sequence continues at coordinate 58,542,560 of NC_134687.1, forward strand.
TTGTAGAACTGATTCACTAAATTTAAGGTAAAAGCAAAATGGTTATGGGCAGTTTGGAGAAGGAAGGAAGGAAAAAAGGAGGGAAGGAAGGAAGGAAGGAAGGAAGGAAGGAAGGAAGGAAGGAAGGAAGGAAGGAAGGAAGGAAGGAAGGAAGGAAGGAAGGAGGGAGGAAGGATATTGTTTCATAGCATGTACAATTAGTGCACCACCAATAATAACAAGAACCTTCATACTACATTATGGGAACACCACATTTTAAGGGATTTTCTTATTAAACATGTTAATGTCAGCCAGATATGTCATGAAATGCAAATTGGAAGGAGTTCAGCTGAAACCCCAACATATCTCTAGAATGAAGGATCCTGTTTCCTATTTAAAGTATAGAGGTAGATGAACATTTAAATTAATGAGAGTTACTGAAATGCATGAGCGCACATACTTTTGTTTCTGTAAAACCCATTTTTAACCTCTCCATTAAAATGAATGACCTCTACTCTTTCCTTCTTAAGAACAGTGTGGACCCCAGTTGTAGTACCCACATTTTAACTTGCTTTGTAGGAAAAACCCTTAACCTAAATTACATTAAATAAAGCATATAGCATTAGGGGAAATAGGAGAAAGGGCCAAGGAGATTGGGCTGAACCTACAGAACAGAATGTGTAATAATCCATGTATCATTGTATTTGTTCTTTTTAGTTTGTGTGTACATTATACAGTTCTTTGTATATTTCTGAATATGTTTTATATATTTCTATCCATTACGGATATATACAGATCTATAGAGAAATATTATACTGCTCAGTGGAAAGCTTTGTTGACAAGTAGATATCAATAATTCAAAACGATATTGATGCGTTATTGCTTTTCTTTCAACTAATGCACTCTTTATGAAAGACTGCAATTTAATGACAATGGTAGCCGATGCATTCACTTTCTCTTCAGACAAGTATAGCTCCCACGGCATATGAGGGGATATTGTTTTTTTCACAAATGACACAATTTAACAGTTATGTGACTGACATTTATTCCTTTGAAGTTATGATTACTGGCAGAAACCCTTCTCTCTCCTGCGAGTTTACACTATTAATTTTGTGTATTAAATAAGGATCTGCTGTCAGTTGAGAGAAAAAAAGATTTAAAAAAAGATCGTTTTTTTTTATTTTTAGTTAAAGCATTCATATAAAAACGTAAACATTTTAGTTCACTATCTGAAATCCCATGCTATTAAATCTGACAAAGCTTTTTGTTTTCTGTTTAAAATTTTATGGCATGTCTCACTAGAGGCATATGCTTTAAAGAATTAATCATTACATAAAATTGTGTTCTACTGAATATAGGATTTAGTCCATTATAAATAAATTATGCTCTTTAATCAGTCTTGTTTTTCTTCTTACAATTGAAATATGTCTTCCGTCTGAGAAATATAAACTTGCTTGAAACATTCGAGTTGGAAGCAATAAGTTATAAATTGCTTGTGCAAATTGACATTACCACACCTCCTTTTTTTTTTTTTTTTTAATTGCACCTACAGTTCCTATGTGTCTCCATGGTAACAGACTACAAACCCTGTGCAGTCTGATATTGCAGTCATACTCCTTCCATCTGTCTTCTTATTCTTACTAACATACATTTCATAGGTTAGTAAAAAGTAGGGGGGAAATGGGTGGCAATATGACAGTCGGATTAGACTGCACATAGAAAGGTAAGTCTGAATAGAAAGTACAAACACAAAACTATAGGAGACTTTTAATGAAGTCTATTTGCCCGGTTTCTTCATTCTTTTTATTTTAGATGCACTAAAACAACAATTAAAAAAATAACTATCCTTAGAGGCAACCAAAGATTATAGCAATAAATGTTTGATGGCTGATAATAATAAAAAATGTTAACATATTTCTTATATTTTTGAAAGAAGTTTTTCACTTTCTTAAAACTGTGTAAGTCCAAAATAATAAATCATACATTTAAAAAAAAAAAATTGGCGCTGTTCTTGCACTGACGGTCACTGTAGTCCCCTTCAGCTTCCCATTGTTGTTGCTGCATGAAGACGTATTGTCCATTATCAATAACTGGAGACTGTGATGATTTGTTGTTCATGGCTGAAAAAGTTATTTATTGTGCAACGATGACAACAGGAAGAGGCGGCGGACCCGGTAACTGGCATATTAAATTTAAAAAATGATATCCTGCCCAAAATGCACAACTTTTAGGAGTTAGAAATCCCTTATAAATCCTGTTCTTTAATCTGTCTTCCCATGATGTCTTCCATTGCAGCGCTCATTTGTCAAAGAGGAACCTACAGCACTATTCATCCTACTCTGTAATTTTCCAGGAACATGAATAAAATACAGAGGTACGAAACTACCAGAATTACTATACAGGAAAAGTAGTAGAAGGGGTAAATAACTATATTAGCGTGCAAATGTATATGCCATTCAGGGTCCGTGGTGAAGCGACGTGACGGACTCTATGGGCATCATAAGGGCTGTCATTAGGTGATTCTACATGTAGAAATTCAACATCTGTTATAATAAAAAATGTGCTGAACAGAACATAAAAAGACTATACACAAGAGAACAGCCAGGAAAGTTTAATTTTAGGTATTTTTTTGAATATGAAGGGATAAGGAAGGGGAGGGGGGTGTCATTTCATAAATTGCTTTACATAATCTGACCACCCCAGCAGCAAGAAAGTATGAAGGAAATTTCAGACTGATTATTTAATAATAGAAGAAGAAAGTTCCCTTAGAGCTTTTTTACATACATTTTGAGAAAAAATTTGATTTGATCGCTCCGCGTGGATAGACCCTTAGTGTAGGGAACAATCAATGATTATGAGGATCGGTATAGTTTATACATTGCAAATGATCTAAACAAGGTTATTTTATAATTGGTACCATAGATGATGATTATGGCGTTCTGCCCATACTAGTCAATATTCTTTATGAATGCAGTAAACTAGTTAGATAGGAAGAGCAGCTGAATTTACTTTTCCTAGCTTTCTACACGTAGGAATGGAAAGTTGCGAGAATGAGCAATGTGGAACTAGTCATGATCATCCTTGATAAGGGTTTTCTATGCTATTTTAGTACTGCTGAGCAGTATGCTATGTGAATCACAGTGTTGAGCATAAAGACGTTACGCTAAAATGGGGGCATGAAAGTCACTTTATGGGGTAAAGGTCAGATTTTTCGTATCAGAGAACAAAAGCCAAAATGTGAAAAACTTTAATGAATGAGAGTATTGTTTTTTTCTTTTCTTTTTACACAAAGCATACAACTGTTTGATGAAAGAGCATGAGAGTTTGAAGATATTGTATGGTGTATAGAGGCAGAGAATAGAAAAAAAAGATATATGATTGATTTTCAATTGGGTCAAATAGATTAGTAAGGAAATTGCTGACTTTGCTGTCTTCATGGACAAGTCATATTAATAATGCAGGTGCGATTATTTCAGGGCACGGAGAGATATAGTGTTATCTGAATGGAAACATTTTTTTTTTGAGCCATCATTTTATATTCATTTTTGTCCTATCAGCAAAGCAATATGGCATTAGAAAAATGTTAATCACTTAATGCAAGGGAAGAAATCAATCCTGGCATTTCCTTTATGATGATCACTGCTTCTAGTTAGTATATACAGTCCTCACATTATGAGACTGTACATAATAATATATGAAAGATATAGCAGTGATTCCATATCAATTAAATGCTTGTACTAGGTCCAAACCAAAAATATCTGTCTCTCGTGGGAAATAGAAATCAGGCATCAAAGGGAAAATCCAGAACAAAAAAACTGTTTCCCATTGTACAGTATTTATTAATAAAGGAGTCCCCTAAGACTTTCAATTTTTCTTTGCTTGCACCCCGATATGTTTGACCCATTGCCTACTGATGGTTGCACTAGGAAGCAGAAGACTTCTTTCTGCCAGAGTGTTGAAGAGCTAATATTGATGATATCCACCGGCACTTTGGCACCAAGCATTTGACCAGGAAACTTTTGCAGTATCCAACATTGGGGCCAATTATATATTTGTTATTGCTTTACTGATTTATTTAATGAGAGGTGTGGCAGGAGATACGTACAATCTGGTATATGAAACACATTTCTCTTCATTATGCTACCTTATGGCTAGCGTACATGAACACCAGTAATGTGTGCCAAAAATTTAGCGTTTTAGAACTCTTTTAATCGAAGCTTCATTCTCTAGACACTTTTCAGAGGTAGACATATTGAATCAAATAATACCAAATTTGGTATTGGCCATGTCCTTTCTTTTGCTTGAATTTGCAGTAGAATTCTGATTTATTTTGCTTACTAAATCCCTATGACAATGCAGAACTGTCAGTGTTGTCATTGGTATACAGACACCAGTACTCCTCTGACATCAGATTTGTAAATTAAAAGTATGACAATTTAGATAATTATGTTATTTCTTAGTCAAATGTTACATGTATATTGCCATGTGCTGCGCAGATGTAGCATAGAGGGTTTCTAGTTACAATGACACAAACATTTGCCTTCCCAGTAACCTTTACCTGATGTGACCAAAGATCCAGGCATATGAATTTAAATAGATTGTCTCATAATGACATCCCTTTTCCATATGCCGCCCTATAAGTGTTCCCAAAGTGCAGATTTGCATTTTTTTAAGCGCAACCAGAATAGGATCCAGGAGAGCAGACCTGTTAGGCCTTCCTTTATCTATTTCTTCTGTTTAGGTTTTGTTTCTGGTATTGGCTTTAAAAATACTGGCAAAATCTGCAGCAAATCCGCACTGTGTGGCAATAACGGCTCATGGCCAGGGGCTAGACAAGCTGGACCCGCAGCGATCAACTGATCACCGCACTAGCTTGCCGTTAAAAAGAGATTCTCTTCATGAGACAATCCTTAGAGGCAAAAGACAGTATCAAATGGAACTTTTTACATGGTGATCAGCCAAGGAGATTATATATCTATATATACAGATATATATATATATATATATATATATATATATATATATATATAGATCTATCTATCTATCTATCTATCTATCTATCTATCTATCTATCTATCTATCTATCTATCTATCTATCTATCGATCTATCTATCTAAATATCATATCCTCCAAAATACGAGACAGCACTCCGGTGTTTGTGAAAAATAGGATCACTTTAATGCGACGTTTCAGCCCTGCTCCATGGGGCCTTTCTCAAGCAGTACATTACAGTGAACAGTGCACATTTAAATACATGATTTGTCAAAGGACATGATTAAACAATAAAAAATACAATAAACACAGTATTGTACAATTCTCTGTTTCCAGCACAGACTTATAATAAAAATAGTAACAGTGCATTTCCATGTGATTTTAGCAATCGTTGTGTATCATAATTATTATGAGGGCATAACACCCATAATGTGTAAAAAGATCTAAATACGATCTAATTGAATAAGTGGCTATTCATAAAGTGCAGGTGCATAACATACATGATTTTTACAAAACGCTTTAATCATTATTATTGGGCTCACCCTCTAACGGATCCCCTCACTTCATCCATGCTGTTTTGTTGTCTCAGTAACTTCCGGGAACAAGTTCCCCACATGACTATTCCTAACATTCCATCCTGAGTCATGACACGCACTCGTACATGCTCAGATCAACGAATTACGTTCGTAATGAAATAACCCCTTATGTCCCATTCTGGAACAACACATTGTGAGTCAAATATATTTATTAATGCTTCTACCCTCTGGGTTAGTTTAGAGGCTCAACAAGCGGTGACAGTCCCCTATTGAAACGGAGACATTTCACCCTTGATGGTACATAATACAAAGCACGATCCGTTGTACACAGATCATGCCTGTACAGTTCCAAAAAGAGCCTCGATAACTCCTCAGGAATGGGGATTGGAAGCAGGGCTCCTGTCCCATATAAGACTCAAACTCTGTGTTAATTTTTAAGGTTCAATTATATTTCAAAGCTGTTCTATAAAGAATAATCATCACGTTATTATTTGAAATAAGCAGTAGACTAACGATCAATTTACACGATTCTTCAAGCCATATGCATGGTATTCTAATGAGGGGATCCGTGCTAGGTGAGTCTTCACAGTTGATCTGCAATAGACAGAGAACACAAAAGATCATTAAGTTAAACAGAATAATGCATACATTCTGTCTAATATATATTTCAGCTTGATGTAGAGAGTACAAAGCAGGGCAGATAGGCAAAATGCCTCTCATCCTATACCACTCAATTTAAAATCAGCATTCAATCCGTAAGGACGTAGTGTGTTTAGCCTATATATCCACTCTAACTCACGTTTTTTCAGAAAAGATACTCTATCCCCCCCTCGTCTAGGCCTGGGAATATGATCTATAATTCTGAAACGCAAATCCTTTTCAGTATGTTTCGCTTCCACAAAATGTTTGGATACCGGCAAATCCATCCTTTTATTACGTATGGTAAACCTATGGTTATTCATACGTGTTTTGCAATCAAGAGTGGTCTCTCCTATATACAAAAGATTACACGGACATTGTATCATGTAAATGACCCAATCAGATGTGCAGGTAAGAAAGTGTTTGATTCTGAATTCCATTTTAGTTACGGGGTGGATAAAAATTTCTCCTTTGACCAAATATTTACAATTTACGCAATTGAGGCAGGGAAAACACCCCAATTTCTGCCTTCCAAAAAACGTCTGCGTTAATTTTTTGTTTGTACCGACATCAGCCTTCACTAACCTATCCTTCAAGTTCCTCGATCGTTTAAATGACAAAAGTGGAGGTGCAGAGAACTCAGGGACATATCTTAAATTACTGTTAAGTATCGGCCAATGTTTATTGATTATTTTTGCTATATCCTTACTTGCTTCATTATATGTGGATATAAAGGGTATTCTCCTGTTACTATCCTTTTTGTTTTTTTCATTGGATCTTTGTGTAGAAAGGAGCTCATCTCTATTAGACTTTGTGACTCTGTCCCTATGTTGTTGTACTAGTTTCCTAGGGTAACCCCGTTTGGTGAACTTTTCACCCATTTCCTCCAGTCTCTTATTACTTGTTTCATCCCCATCAACTATTCGCCTCACCCTTAGTAGTTGGCTATAAGGTAATGCCCTTACCAAGCTCCTTGGGTGGCTGCTCTCGTATCTCAAAAGATTGTTCCTATCCGTTATTTTTGTATGGATATCTGACGCTAATCTCGTATCAATTTTACTGATTGTGGTGTCTAGAAATTGTATTGAAGTATTAGATTGTACCAAAGTGAATTGTACATCCTTGTCTATTTTATTCATGTATTTATGAAACAAGTCTAGTTCCTCAACTGTCCCCAGCCATATGAAGAAGATGTCGTCTATGTATCGCCACCACCTCAGAACCTGTCTGAAGTGGTGGGACACATAGACCGACTCTCTCTCCAAAGTCGCCATAAAGATATTGGCATACGTTGGTGCCACATTGGCTCCCATCGCCGTACCCCTCAACTGAATGAAGAACTGATCCTGGAACAAAAAATAGTTATGTCTCAGAACAATATTCAACAGAGAGAGTAGAAACTCTATGCAAGCAGGTGTATATTCACTGTTTATCAGGGTTTTACGTATTGATGAAATCCCTCTGTCATGATCGATCGATGTGTAGAGACTCACTACATCGAACGAACGCAGCAGAGCTGTATCAGGTATATTTATATCTCTTAATTTCAATAAAAAGTCAGAGGTATCGCGGATATAAGAGGCGACCTCAATGGCATGCTTGCGTAATGCCTTATCTAGAAAAATTGAGATTTTTCCCAGGATAGATCCAATGCTAGAAACTATGGGTCTACCTGGGGGTTTCACAAGGGATTTATGTATCTTTGGAAGAACATATATTATATCATGAAGAACATATATTATAGGCGTAACTGGATGTAACACGGTCAAAAATTGTTTAAGATCTTTATCAATAATATTGTTTTGTATAGCTTCCTCTAGCGTTCTCTCTATGACTCTTCCTACGATAAACTTAGGATCAGATATCAACTCTCTATAAACCTGTCTATCTTGCAGCTGTCTCCTAATCTCTTCAATGTATCCCTCAGTATCCATGATCACTACTGCTCCCCCTTTATCTGCTTGTTTGATTGTTATCTTATTATTATCCTTTAGTTCTGCTAGGGCCTCTATTTCCTCTTTAGTCATATTGGGGTGTTTAAATCTCTGGGTATTAGATTTTATTAAAAATACTGGCAAAATCTGCAGCAAATCCGCACTGTGTGGCAATAACAGCTCATGGCCAGGGGCTAGACAAGCTGGACCCGCAGCGATCAACTGATCACCGCACTAGCTTGCCGTTAAAAAGAGATTCTCTTTATGAGACAATCCTTAGAGGCAAAAGACAGTATCAAATGGAACTTTTTACATGGTGATCAGCCAAGGAGATTATATATCTATATATACAGATATATATATATATATATATATATATATATATATATATATATATATATATATAGATCTATCTATCTATCTATCTATCTATCTATCTATCTATCTATCTATCTATCTATCTATCTATCTATCTATCTATCTAAATATCATATATATAAATCTCCCAATAGTATTGTTTGGATTTTAGTACATTTATACTATGTTCAATGCATTCATACAGAACCAAGTTGATTTACAATGTCTTGGCTGTGGTGTTATCATCCTTTTATAGTTTATATCGCCCAAGCATATCCTTTACATACAGCTGAAATATTTACTAATTTATTTGCACAGGATGACTATTTGCTCAAAAGGAAGATATCATGCATACGATGTGCTAGAAATGTTCCTAAAGGAATAAGTTAAGTGTTTTTCCTTTTCCATTAATTATAAATGAATAGATAAAGAGGTATAATGTTAGTGTACTGAAATATAACTCAAACTATCACCACTCCACCATTAAAATATATATTAGAAAAAAACATACAAATAATAATACAGTAGCAATCCTTCAGTCTGCCATTTATGGCACCAGACAGTTGCTAAATTATCAGATATTCTGATTTAATCAGACATAGAAACTCAGTAGGAGAGAAGAAAGGACAGAGGTGTGACTAGATATTCCTTGACCCCAATTATCAGATGCTGGGTCATAAAAATTGTAATAACAACAGTAATAATAATAATTATTATTATTATTATTATTAATATTATTATTAATAAAATAATTAACCTCTTAATGTAATGTATTATTAATAATAATACATTGAATTAAGAGGTTAATGGTTTTATTAGTGGCGTATGTATATGTATTTGTTAATATGTAGCATTGTTGTGATAATGAATTTTTAAAAAAATCTTTATTATTATTCTTTTAAACAAGTAGAATTTACATGAAATATGCAATGAACACAATTTACCTTAGTTCTGCCCCATAGAACAAACATATAATTCATAGTCTCACACACCCTCCCTCCCTGGAGATATATCATGCATATTCTTCCCTTTTCACAAGGCATTGCCGGGATGTGGTAGCACAGAAAGATAGAAATGAAATAGGCAGCTCCTGCAACTGTAAGTTGCCAGAGGGCAAGACGGAAAGTTACTCCTGTACATGGGGACTGTATATTAAGAAGACTGCACAAATGCCACACATCCTGCAGTATAATGTCACTTAGCATTTGTATAAAATAACAACCTACGTTTTCAGGATTCACAAACAGAAAAAAAATATTAGCAAATGCTATTGTTTTCCCTGGTTAAATTTGTCTTAAAATCTACACGCACACACATGGACACACACACACAGGAACACAGGGACACACGCACACGGACACATGCACACGGACACACGCACACGGAGACACGCACACACACACGGACACACACACACGGACACATTCACACGGACACATGCACACGGAGACACGCACACACACACGGACACACACACACGGACACATGCACACGGAGACACGCACACACACACACACACGGACACACGCACACACGCACACGGAGACACGCACACATGCACACAGACACACGCACACGGAGACACACACACACGGACACACATACACGGACACACGCACACACACGCGCACACGGACACATGCACACGCAGACACGCACACACACGGACACTCACAGGTACAGACGGACACACGCATACGGACACACACACACGGACACACGCACACGCACACACGCACACGCACACACACGCACACGGAGACAAGCACACACACCCACGCACACGCACACAAAGACACGCACACACACACCCACGCACACGAAGACACACACACACGGGCACACGGAGACACACACACACACACACACACACACACACACACACACAGACATATACACACACACACACGATAAATAAAACCACAGCCTATACTTTACAATAGTAGCAGGAAAAACATGAGGATATTTTCATTAATGACTAAACTAAATTTGGAAATTACCATAATATATGCAGCAAAAATCGCTAACATGTCAAACCATGTCATATCCAACTGACTGAATATTCTATCAAGGTAAGTCAAGCATCAGAATGTTTTTCAATTCGGCATTGTATCTATTGTCAAATCACTTTGATCAGTTAATAAACTTTAACTGAAGATGTTCCTCTCCCATAATTTTTAATGTTAAAAAACAAAATCAATCACATAGTGTTGCTCATTAAAGAGAATCTAACATATAGTATTGTGGTAGTATAAAGGATAGTAATTGTTTAAAAAAAACCACCTAAAATGATATAGAAAATGCAATATACACTAAATCATTGGTGGCAAAATAGAAGATTACAAAGTACGGTAGACCTCAGACAAGTAGACAAGGTTTGTAGATCTTGTTGATGTTCTTCTAACATGCTGGATTGACATGTCAGAAGATCCTATCCTTGGAATCTCCCTTTAATGACAAGAAAGCAAACAAGAATATGGACCCAAAAGATATGTATTATTTAAGTGGAACTTATGTGTAAAGCAATGGCAGAAAAAAGAATAAAGGGCTTTTTTATTTATGATCTTCATGTTTTTGGGAAGGAGCTAATCAAAATATGTAGTCAATGCAAAATTGGTGGGGAGGAGACCCTATAACAAAAATCTAGTTGTGCTCCCCTCCTGGTGCTGGTTCATACCATCTCACCTAAATACGAAAGTTGAAGTGACCCTGTTACTCTGTATTTGTGTACTAATTTTGCACCAGAGTTGGATTAGCCCACCAATATACCAGATGGTCCTCTAGTGGGCTAATACTCTGACATGATCATGAGGCCCAAAGGTCCAGCAGAAGACAACCACCATTTAAAGTTGACTTTGGAGCCAATCACTTGCCAGTAGAGTCCATGTCTTATGGGTTGTTTCACAAATAAACTGTTCAATATTATTGATAACAGGTCCAGTGCGTAAAATGATAACAACTAAGTTTATGACACAGTAAAAAGTGTACATGTTCTGTATAGATGGAGGGTGGACCCTCAGAATCATTTCCTCTTGTGGGTCCAGGGAACCCCAGTCCAACACTGTTCACAACTCCCATAAATAACGAGGATTGAAACAACCTCCGCTGAGGCTCCTACACTTAATGGACTCCATAGCAGCCACATGGGTTGTCTCCATGGTACAGATATAGGGGGGCTGAGTTTCTCATTTACATTATGTTATCTTTGGTTTTTCATAGGACTGAAGGCAAATCTGAGTTATTTTCACTTAACAACACAAAAGAAAATGTTCAATAACAAACTCAGCTCTTCTATATTTGTAATATAGGCCTATATTTAGCAATAAGGACAAGTCTTCTGCATAAGACAGTATAGCTGTAGACCCCTATTAGCAGATTTCTGGTTTAAAGCAGTGGTGACAAGTTTTATGACTATTACCCTGGACTACAGCACAGCTCAGTCCTTGCCAAATAATTTTTAAAGCAACGTGAGATATGTAACAATGAGAATAATTAGATGTAAAACTATTGGTTAAAGCATTATTTTTATGAAGTTATATTTAATATCATTATTATTCAGTTTGATCGCAAATGTATGTATGCGTCTTCTGCATTAAAACAAAGCTATTAACCCCTTGGCACCACGCACATTTACGATGCTGACGCTACATAGTTAGGACCAACCACAGTAAATTTATAGCGGAGGGATGACTCATGGGACTAAGCTTGCACCATCTGCAGTGGGCGTCAGATGTATATTACAGCTGACACTCTACTGCAACAGCCGAGATGAGAGATTAACCCCTTAGACAGAGGGACGAGGCTCACTCTGTCACCCCATCTGATGGGTTTCCATGGCAGCCGGGGGCCTAATGATAGGGCCAGGGGCAGGGAATAATAGGATCCTTGTCAGTGTAAAACTGACAGGCATTATACACTTCAATACAGAAGAATTGCAGTGTATTTCAGCAACTAAACAATTGCATAGTAAAATTCTCTAGTCTGACAAATAAAAACTTAAATAAAAATAAAATAAATAGGAAAAAAAATTGAAAAAAAACATTGGAAAATAATTAGTATCACCACAACCGTAACAACCCCTACTATAAAGCTAATGTGCTATTTGACCTGCACAATGGACACACTAGAAAAAAGCATCTCAAAAACAATGTCAAAATGGCTGTTTTTTATTTATCCTGCCTTCTAAAAAATGAAATACTAAGTGATTAAAAAGTAACATGTAGTCTAAAATGGTATCAATGAAAATTAAAGCTTGTACGGCAAAAAATAAGCCCCCATAAAGCTTAGTCGATGGAAGAATAAAAATATTATGGCCCTTGGAATGTGGCAACACAAAAACAAATGATTTTTTTAAAATTGTTTTTATTGTGCAAGACTAGTAAAAAAACAAAAAACTATATAGATTTGTCAACGCCGTAATCATAGTGACTCGCAGAATAAAGTTAACATCTCATTTATATTACAAGGTGAATGCTGTATAAATGCAGCCCAGAAAACTATAGCGGAATTGTTGTTTTTTTTCTATTTCCCCCCAAAAATTACTAAAAGTTTTTAAATAAACTATACTGTATGTTCCCCAAAATGGTGTCAATAATAAATACAACTTGTTCCACAAAATACAAGCCCTCATATGTTGAGGGAAAAATAAAAAGTTACAGCTTTTTTTTTTTTACTCAAGGCGCAAAATAGCTGTATCCTCAAGTGGTTAAATAAAGCCTTAAATATGCGTGGAGGAAATTACAGCCTTCTTACAAAGTCTTTAGATAGTCAAGGAAAAAGCTAAGTAACAGTTGGCTAATGTATAAATAGAACATACAGTATATATTGAAAGTAGGGGCCACGTGAACGCCAGGGGTGACACCACTAGCCTAGTCTGTTGCTAATAATGAACCCTACATAAACGACTGGTCGTAATAAATATACTCAACCCTTATTTTATCCTGATTTTAGTAGATTAAAACCATTGGCACCAACACAATGACTATGTGTTGCAACTCAATACCTGTAGGCCACTACTGTATCAGCCCAATTAATTGTTAATCAGGGTACTAAACATAATCAGCTCCGGGGTCAGGCAGTAATCAGTAAAGTGATCACATAGCCATGATCCAACACTACCATCTTAATTGGCCATACATCATTCTGAAAGCTAACATTTCTCTCATCCTTAACCAGCAATAAAATAATGCAGCTTTCAGGGAAATGAAATATATGGATATCAAGAATACGCTCAATCACCAACTCTTGAAGATGGGTTCTAGGTAAAACTATAGGGCTGAGCAATACATTCTGCTAGAAATATATCAATCTGACAGAAACTGTGCTACAGAGCAGAGACATTTGTGTTTATGCTGCAAAGTCAATGTAAATGAATACTAAGAGATCAGTGGGTGACGGAGCTGCAGTGAGTTAGTACACTATGTCACTACAAAGAGCACATCCAGAAAATGGAGTGTTCCTCTACAATAAATTATAGACATTAAAGGTTCACCAAACAGGCACAGTAAGATTTTCTATAGTCTACATAGAATACTTTGGCGTACATTTATCAGTACCGGAGTCAATTTATTAGTACCGTCACAGGAAGTAAGAATTTACAGGTCAGCAAAATTTGTGCAAATTGCACCAAATTCATTAGGTTTAGTTTATATTTTGCTTTTCAGGCACGTATGCCTCTTATTTACTGTATGCCTTCAAAGTATACCACTACATGGCATACAGTGTAATACAGTACATCAACCATTGAGTCCTGTTTTATAAAAACGTATACTGTGCCGTAAATAGTCTTTTTTAGGGCTCGTTCACACGCCGCTGATTTGCCTCGTTTTTTCCGGCCGGAATTTCGGACTGAAAAAACGCAGCAGAATACTGTAGCAGCATAGTGGATGAGATTTAAGAAATGTCATTCACACGATGTGTAAAAATTCAGAGCATAAATTGACCAGTGGCACGTATTTTTCGGACCGCAGCATGTCAATTCCTGCAGCGGAAAGTGGCCAGAATCGCTGCGTTTTTCAGAGGAGATGTCACCATATCCTAGCATTGTGAAAAACACAGCAAAATATGCACCATTTTCTGCCATAAAACCGCAGGAAATGGTGCATTTATGCCGCACAAGAATGTCTGCATTTTTCAATGGAATTGCTGCAGAAATTCCGTTGTGTGTGGACAAGCCGTTACTGTGCACCCCTGCATTGGCATTACAACACATTTCTCCTATTTATATGAACTATATAAAAAGAAAAAACAAATCCTATTTATATAACCCAAAAAATGCAAAAAATTATGCACGGTGCCGTCCAACATAAATATTCACAAAAAAATAAAAAGACTTTTGAACAAAACCAGCACACTTTGGGAAGACAATAAGTACAAAGTACAACATTATTTAACAAAATACTAAATTATTTAATTATTAAAATATTTAACAATTTCCAGTAGATGGAAGATACAATAAACATAGTGATATAGATACAACGGAGGTAATACAGGGGGAGGAAACCTCCAGCTCACCAGCTCGCCTCCTGACAGTCCTGCTTCGCCCGGATCTCCGCAACGGTCCACGGTAGGCAATAGTACAAAAAGAAAGGATTTGATCCAGCGCTGCAGTGATGTACTTTAAAAAGGAACATATTCCCACTTTTATTGGTATCCAAAAAGACTTGTTAAAATGTCAATAACAGGCTTGGCGTCAAGGCAGTATTCGGTAGGTGTGATGGGCCTACGCGTTTCAAGCACGGCTGGTGCTCTTAGTCATGGCATTCATTCACTAAGGAGTGAATGAATGCCATGACTAAGAGCACCAGCCGTGCTTGAAACGCATAGGCCCATCACACCTACCGAATACTGCCTTGACGCCAAGCCTGTTATTGACATTTTAACAAGTCTTTTTGGATACCAATAAAAGTGGGAATACGTTCCTTTTTAAAGTACATCACTGCAGCGCTGGATCAAATCCTTTCTTTTTGTACTATAGATACAACGGACATAGTGATATATCATTTACATGTACCCGCACTATTCCGATATCCCGAACGAGACTGCATGTATCAGAACAATTCTTTAGGCAGTCTTTCATTTAAGGGAGCAGTCATCCACATATCATCCATATGTAGCTGAGGTTGGCCAAAATAGTGGAGGTATATATCAAGAGAGGAATTGATCGATCTTTTCATATGATTTAAGCAAGATCCCGTTCACTCCATGTGTTAGCGGGAGAGGCGTATGAGACACTCCCTTTGTATGCTTAAGGAAAGTGATTCACAGCTCTTAGTTAGAGGTTCATTCACCGGTACCTTTATATTACGAATGTAGTCCAGGTTCCAACACGTCTTTTAGGACGGAATCCAGTTAACATAAGGTCCGGGCAGACCTCTGTCCTCCAAAATATTTATCGTAGCTTATGCAGCTTTGTCCAGATCTATCTCCCCTTGTGCCTCCTCACGTTCAGGTGTGGTGCAGGTTAGACTGACCCCTTTACAGCCTCAAGTTCGATCAAGCACAGGTACACGGTGTGTGACGTCAGGCATACACGTGTCAAAATTTGATTGGCTAACGCGTTTCATACCATCTGGGACTTCCTCAGAGCCATTATTGCACTCAGAATATGTGCGGTTTATATATGGTTTGTTTTCAATTTCAATTAGGTGTTCCCATTGGTTCTCATTAAAGGGAAAAAGACAGTTTCTCTAAATTCTTAGGTTTATATTCATTAAATTGCCATATATTTCATGTTGTCCCCTTTATGAAATATTTTCAAAGAGATTTATAACATTAGAGGGAAAATGATTTTACCGAAAATAATTCCCATGTATCATAAATAAAATTACCTCCTATCTATGGAGATGTTGGAATTTCATATGTTCCCAAGAGCAATTCTTGGTACAATCTACATATGCAGAATTCTCTCTATCTTTATGTGGACAGGTGTTTCTCAAGATGAAAGAAAAAGAAAATTTAGTAAAAGGAGATAAAGAAGAGAGGAAGGGAAAAAAATAAAATAGGGAAAAAAAATGGGGGGAAAAACCGGGAAGGGGGAAAGAAACAAAAAAAACGAAACGATTTATAAGAACTACTCATACTGTCACAAAATCCCCTGCTAACCCGATAATGACAAGCTCATATTTTTTGTTTTTGCCTCTCTGCATTTTAGCAGCCACAACTTTTTTATTTTTTCATTGGCGTGGTTGTATGAGGCCTTGTTTTATGTGGGAGAAATCGTATTTTTTCTGCGCAGGTTGGGGGGAGTGGGGAATTTACTGTGTAAGAAATGTAATTTATTTTTGTGGCGTGAATGTAGAAAATAACTATTTCTGTATCGCTTTTATTGTTTGTATGTTTTATCCCATTAGGGTTTCACGCTAAAAAATTATCTGTTTAAAAATATCTTCAGGTTATTACGGTCATGTAGATACCTTGTATCTATAAGGTTTTTTATTTTATGTAATGTATGGGCAGAAAAATATATATATTTTGTGCTAAGTAATGACTGTTTTTGTGGACATTTTTTTATTATTATTATTTTTTTGTTCTATTTATTTGTAATCCCCTGCAGAGAAAACTTTTTAATAACATATGCTTATAATGTATTAGCATACGCCTGTATACTAATACATTATACTGTGTCACTATAAAACAGGCTGCAGTTAGGGCAACTCATAGTGTGCCCTAACAGCAGGCATATGGAACAGACAGCTCTGGGGTCCTTTCTAGATCCCTAGGGTCGACTGGAGAGGGTTTTCCCCCAGTCTCCGAATGCATCACCGAAATTCTGGTGACGCGATTGAAGAGGGAAGTTGCCTGTGATCATGCCACAGTCACGAAACGCGGCGATCAAATAGTTAGACAGCTAGGGTCTGAGTTTTCTCAGATCCCATCAGTATTCCGCAGGCTATTCTAAGTACAGGAGCTGTTAGTTACAGCTCCTGCTTAGAGAATCAGCGCTCACTGGAACATTTATAAGCCTTTTCTACAGCGACAACAAAAGATGTAGCGGTATATTAAGGGGTTAACACTTCACAGATTAACAATAGTAATATTGTAATTAATTGTATACTTACCCGGCTGTTTTGCCTACCTGCGTATGCTATAAAAAGTCACCTAGCTGTCTGGAAATATTTTGAGGCCTTCGGTGAGTCACAAAGTAAGTCCCCATGCACACGACTCTGTTCGGTCCATGATTTGCTGTCTGCATGTCGGCCGCATGTCCCGGACCGAACACAGTGCAGAGAGCCGGCCTCCTAGCATCATACTTATCTATGACGCTAGGTGTCACTGCCTTTCAGCGGAACTACTGTCCCGTAATGAAAGCATGATTACAGTACGGGACAGTTGTCCCGCAGCAAGGCAGTGACACCTAGCGTCATAGCTAAGTAGGATGCTAGGGGCCCGGCTCCCTGCACTGTGTTCGGTCCGGGACATACGGCCGACATGCGGACCATATATCACGGACCGAACACAGTAATGTGCATGGGGCCTAAGAGAATTTTCCAAGTTTATTCATCTAAAAAAAAAATGAAATTTTTTTGCTTTGAGAGACAGAGATGTCCTTCATTATCCTGTTAATTATTATTATAACTATTATTGGCATTGACTGCTATTGATTCTGAGAAAATAGTTCGATGATTGATTACTCGGGCCATTTCTGCTATGCTTCCAACTGAATGAAAAAACTGCTAAGTTTGGTCTAAGGACATCCTTTAATCCACATTTTCTGGGCACTGATACATTACATCCTGTTGAGGTATATTAGATTATGCTGCTCTCCATTTATCATATTTCTAGAGTACCGAGATGATCTTTTAATTTTTAATGTGAGGATAAGCTAGTGTCCTTTAGAGATACTTTCTCGCCCCAAATGAAATCACTTTTTTTCTCACTTCCTTCAGAAACAAGCATTTATCTTAGGCAGAAATATTATTGAAGAGAAGCTCTTGTGTACAAAGATTTCATCTAGAATCCAAATGGATAGTTTCAAAGTTTACGCCAGAGTCTTTCAACATTCTCCACAATCCATTATGTTTTGTTTTCTTCCTGATGCTACATGTAAGAAATGATTGCAGATACTCTGAGGATGTAGTGATAGATTATTAAGTGATACCATGATGTGGCGCTACATGCTCTTGAAGTAAAGACCCACCTTTAAAGCCGGTTTAATGACTATATCAGGGGATTGTATAAAATTACTTGAAGCAAATGTCCATCTTTCAGCAGAATTTAACATGGGTCTAAAATTCTGTTGTGATTAATTTTATAAGGGTAGGAGCTAATTTTGTCTGTTACAGAGCTTTATATATTCTTCACTTCTCTTCACACAGCCCAAGGTTAAATCATAAAATTCTGGCTGCCAGCAGCCGCCACAAGGTGGAACTCATGAATTTACTACCTATGAAATTATTATTGCATTCAATGGGAACATTATAAGTGTGAATACAGTAAGCTCACCTAGTGGTGACTGCAAGCAACCGGAATTATTTAATGTAGCTCTATGGCAATGCATGGTATTTGGAGATCATCCAATCCTTATAAATATATATTATCAAACTAATCAGCACAGAATTTTCAACCTATATAGATTTAAAAAAATTAAATATACTGTCAACTTGTTCATTCTCAAGCTAGCTATTCAAATGTAAATTTTCCCTAGAGCTGATTAAAGCCCCCTGCACTCGTCCGTGCCCATAATCACAGTCTGCGATTACGGGCATGGCCGGACGCTGGCGGCCACGTACAGCCACCTGCATTTTTGGCCTGTGCTCCCATATTTTGTATGGGAGCAGGGTCCGTAAAAAGCAAAAGATAGGATATCCTATCTTTTGTAGAGGCTTTCTACGGCCTGGACACCTTCCTGCAAATATACGGGAAAGTGTCTGTGGTCAATTGAAGTGAATTGGTCCGTATTTGTGGACAAGTTCTATGGTTGTGTGCATGGAGCCTAACTGTTGGAATATGATCCAGGAAACTCCTTTGTCTCAGGTAGGAGCTCTTCTTGGCGAGCTATCAGAAACGCTGGACAGCTCCACTGAAATGACTGTCTAGTTTCTTTTCATTTTTGCCTCTTGATATTTCTTGCCTTCATCACTTAATTAGTCTCACCCTTTTGGCCTCCTATATAAGACTGGACATTGCACCTTCTCCTCGCCAGACTATTGAGCTTCCTCCCTACAACTACTGCTTATTTGTGTATTTGAAATGTTTCTTGATAAATATTTTTTACTATCAGGATGCTGGTCATTAAAGGGGCATATATTGCTAGATTTCTTCAAAGATCAAAAGAATGTTCCCTGTGAATTTCAATTATATTTTATAGCATTATATAACTAGCGGCTGCAGTATGCAGTATTCCTCCGCTGACTACAAACTGTTGACAGCAGCATATGTCTATTTCAGGCTCTGTTCACATTAGTGCCATGGCTTCTATTTCTAACAAGACCAGTTTCTAAAGGTCACTGACTGATCCCAATAAACAATAATAGGGCTGCAGACTGGGCTATTTTGCCATAAAAATACCAGAAAGCTTACTGGAACCCCTGACGTATCTTCACAATACAAGTGTGAAAATATTCTCACAGGTACCAAACTATATTAATAAAATTGTCAGTGAATAAAGGTGGCAGGGGATGGGCAACCATGAAAATTTTAAAATCATATATAAATATTTGTCTTACGACATACAGCACATTTCCTCAAATAATAGCACAAGTTGATCCTAAAAATAATTTATTATGCATCTGTTATTTTTCAGCAACATTATTTTAAAGGTGAGAAGCATGGCATTTGTGAGCAATAATGGAAAAATAATGATATTTTGCAATCTGGATAAACATAGTACACAAGTATGTAGATGGGTCACAGATACTGTCAATTGTATGTGATTATTTAATCATTTCCACTGATACAAGATGTGGCATGCCTGTTGCTGCCTGATTATCAGCATTATGCAGTATGCCGGCACAGTTCATGGAGTCACATTACACTGGAAAATAAGATACTTTACAGCAGCAAATTCGGAAGAATATCAGTGGAGAAAATTGTGCTGGGACTTGGGACCAAAATTAAGGTTTTGACATTTCAATTTGACCTTCACCTTTTAAATTAATTTCAAATTGAACAACTTTAACTTTATGTTCACAAAAAAAAAATGAAGAATAGTTAGACTTTTGAGAAATAAATTATATGGATACAGATATTTTGTAGAACAGAATTACTATGAAGTACAATGCAACAAACAGTGAGATACATTTTTACACTGGGAAGGTGGGAAAGTGGTTCAGGGGTCATTTTGTATAAAGAGGTTTTAGTGCTGCAAATAATCTCCATTTTGAGGTAATACAACTCACTATAAGGCCCAGTTAACATGGAGTTTTTTGGCGCTGATTTTGACGTGGAACCACGTCGGAATCAGCACCAAAAAACGTCAGAAACCACCTCCCATTGATTTCAATGGGAGACCGAGGCATTTTCTTTCCCAGGTGGCTTTTAGCCTCTCGCGGGGAAAAAGAAGTGGCATGTCCTTTCTTGCCATGGTTCCACCTCTGATCTCCCATTGAAATCAGTGGGAGGCAGAAAAAGTGTTTTTCGCAGCATTTTTTGCCCACAGTGATCAAAAAAAACGTCACGAAGAAGGCCGCAAAAACCACGGCAAGAAAGTGCAGGCAGGTCAAAATCTGCCTCAAAATTCCTGAAGGAATGTTGCGATAGATTTTTTTCTGCCTGCAAATTATTGCAAAATACTCCATGTGAACTAGGGCTTAGGGTAAATTATGGAGATGGCTTGTACAGCTCAGGTAGAAATCTATGTGCCCATACTGCCCCATTGTATCTTTGTGTGCATCCGATTTCATACAGAGACTTGTTCCATCTTATGGTGTATTACAGAGGTTATAGTGCCATACGGAGCCACACGTCATATGGAACCATGGGGACTCCATGACGCTTAATCCATAAGTATCCTTATTTCATTGCATGCCGTATTACAAAGTTTACTGTGCTATACGAAGGCACTTGTCATATGGAACTATAGGTACTTCATGAGGCTTAAGCCATAGGTATCCGTATTCCATCGCATGCTGTATTACAGAGGTTATGGTGCCATATGGAGGCACATATCATATGAGACCATAGGGACTCCATGAGTCTCTCTCTCTCTCTCACCTATAGCACTGTTCATCCTGAATATTTTGGGTTGTGAATAGAATGGCAGCAGTACAATTAAGACTGACTGTACTGCTGCATCCCATGGAGGCCTCCTAGAATAAGTCTCCAGGACTAACTATTTTAATTCCCCTTTATCAGAAATTATCCTTGCTACTTTTTCTTTTGGTACAGGTATTTCATTACATGAAGGTGCGTGCATTCATAGTTAACGAATATTAGTAACATTGAACTGAAAGTAACCTAATGTTATAATACTGTGTATATAGGAAGAGTGAACCAACATTAACAGCAAAATAATAGCTTTTCTTTCTTGCAATTTATAATTTATCTATAAACTGATAAATAATCTTCCACATATGCATGGCAGTTTATCATTCTGTTCATTAGGCATTAACAGAAGTGGAAAAAGGTTGTCTGCTTTGACAATCCTTTCTTATAAGAAAAGCCCCTCACGATAAGCTGATCACAGGTTGTCCCGTTGCTGGAAAAATCATCTAGAGTATGTCAGAGAACCAAAGCAGGTGATCAATTTCCCTGCAGCACCACCACTGGGGAAATGAAGCATTAGGCTATATTCACACGAAAGTGAAAAAAAACGGCCATTAAAAATGAATCAACTGTCAGTTTTTCATGGCCGTTTTGCCGTGTCTCTAAATTTTCATCCATTTTCTGGCCAACCTACCGGGAAATGGAACAACATTTTTCATTAGTTTGCCACACGTTTTTCATGCCCGTTAAAAAAAAAAAAAGAAAACTGATAAAATAAAACACCACAGCACCCATGTAGATAATGCCACCGTGTCCACTGTAGATAGTGCTCACATAGATAGTGCCACAGTGTCCACATAGTGCCACAGTGCCGACTGTAGATAGTGCCCACACATAAAAGGCACACATAGATAGTGCTATATACAGCGCCCATGTAGATAGCACCACAGTGTCTCGTGTAGATAGTGCCCATATAGTGCCACAGTGCCCATGTAGATAATGCCACACCCCCTGCAGATAACTTTACACACCCTCTGTACATAGTGCCAGACATAGCGCCACACCCTTCCCCCCCATTCTGGCATCTCAAAGCCCTTAACGTCACTGTTGCTCCTGGAGGAACCCATGATTTGTCATTGTCCATAAATGGAGAGTGACATCAAGGACTTTCCCAAGAAAGGAGTCCCCGGCCAGAGAGCTCGCGATGCTCTCGCCAGGGACTCTATAGTTGAAAGCCATGACGTCACTGTGCATATATGGACAGCAACGTCAGGGGCTTCCCTGGGCTCAGCGCTTAAAGCAGCACTGTGCCCATTGTGTCCTCTTGTGAGGGCCAGGATCGTTTTTCTAACGGTCATCACAAGGATTGATTTCTGAAAAAACGGCTGTTTAAAACTGATCAATTGACTTCTATGGGGGCGGTCAGGCCGTAAAAACGGCCAAAGACAGAACATGTTCTATTTTTTGATGGCCAGTATTCACTGGTTGTTAAAAAAACCAGATAGGTGATGGCCATTAAAAAAACAGCTATCACACAGCCGTTTTTCACTGTCATGTGAATATAGTTTTACACAGTTCTCATTGAAAGCAATGGGCCTTCAGTGTAATGCGTGGATGTGCCATGTCCTCCAGAGCTAGAGACACTCTTTGTAGTTACTCTCTGCTTTGGCTAATGGATAAGGGTCATGAACAGAACAACTCCTCTATTAACTCATAGATCCCTGAAAGGAAATTTGGAAATGGGTTTACCAAATCACACAATCTCTGGGCTGGTCATAACATATTGCTAATTGACAATTGCTTATTGGCAATTGTTTCATATAAACATGCCTATTCATTATTATAACTTTTATGTATAATGATTGCTTTTCATAAGAGCCACGTGTGATAGAAACTACCCCTCGAGGGAACATACAGAAGTGTTTAGTCGAGTACATACCTTGCATTGCTGTTATTTGCTTTCAGCAAATACTGAACTGAAATTACTAATTTTTTATTAAATATAATTCAAATAGAGATTCCTGAAGGACTGATATAGCAAAATATCCTCACCAGTCAGGTAAATCTCAACACTGAACATACTCTGTATTTATTTTTTTGTCTTTGATCATGTGTATACACAGGGAGACTACTGTACCTCAGTACTGAGTGATCGGTCTTCCCCTCACTGATCTTTCCCCTCTCCAATCTATCCTGAATGCTACCGTCTAACGGCTACACCAACACCTCTACTCTGTGCCAGTCACTGTACTGGTTGCCCATTCACTTTAAAATAAAATTACAATGTATTAGTCTGACTTGCAGAACTCTCCACAGTGTTGCATCTTCTTACATTTCCTCCCTCATCTCTGTCTACCTCCCTACCTGTGCTCTACGTTCTGCCAATGATCTAAGATTACCATCCTCCATTGTCCCCCCCCCCCCTCCTATTAGTGTATGTGCACACGATAACAGCTCCTGAATTTCAGACGTAAATGCATGTACTGGTGTTTTTTGCCGCGTCTGTTACGGACGTAATTTGGAGCTCTTCTTCATCTAAGTCAATGAAAAATGGCTCCAATTATGTCCCAAGTAGTGTCCTGCACTTCTTTGACGAAGCTGTTATTTTACGCGCCGTCTTTTGACAGCGAATGCGTAAAATGACAGGTCGTCCGCACAGTACATCGTCAAGCCCATTGAAAGTATGGGCCGATGTTTGCCGACGTATTGGAGGCATTTTTTCAGACGTAATTCGAGGTGTAAAACGACTCCATTACGTCTGAAACTAGGTCGTGTGAACCCAGCCTTACATTATTCCTCAGAATCTGTTACCTTCATTTAACAGTAGCCCCGACACTCATTGCTGCCTAATGCACTTCATATCCATCACGCACACATACTGGCTAATGCAGCTTTATGTGTACTCTGTTTATAAAAGATGGCCAGACCATTGTACTGAACAAGCACTTTTTTACATTTTCTGTCTCCCTTTTTCCTCTTAGATTGTAAACTCTTGCGAGCAGGGTCCTCACTCCTCTTGTTTGAATTGTTAATTTGTTTTGTCACTATGTAATGTCTGATATTGTTTGTACATGTTCCCTCTGAAGTCTAAAGTGCTGCAGAATATGTTGGCGCAATATAAATAAAGCTTATTATAATAGGTTTGTGTATACATACCATAAGTTTACACCTTGTATATGTACAATATCTAATGTATCAACGTTCTATATCTTCTCATTCTGTCATCCATTTTCAAAACTTTTTCAAAAAGTGAACCAATCAAACTCCAGAAAAATGGGGCAGAAGAAGTCCTGAAAAGTGTGGCAGGTGACATGCACCAGATTTATCAAACAAGGGGGTAGATTTTATGACACAGATAACAACATATGAGGCACATTTTCAAAGAATGCAGCACAGGGGTGTGTCGCGTGCAAAAAAGACAGCATTTTTGACATGCAGAAGTGTGTAATATGTCAGGTCAGACAGTACAGATCCTGGGCCTTTTAGTAGAACATTTGTAAGTATTAGAAACATTTATCATAAGCTTTGGGGCATTTTAAAAAAATATTCTTGCTAGAAAAATGTTCCCTTTCCAGATGCATTTGCCAAGGGTGTTTGTACTATATGGCAGCTCTTGTAGATTCTAGAGGATCCAAGAGCAGGATGACTTAATTACCATTCCCTATGGGTGGTAAAAAATCTAGGGGGAAGGTCATGGGGGTAGGTCCTGATTAAACCAGAGAAAAACCTAGGGGGAGGGGGGGATGTCATGACTAGACTAGAAGGACATACTACTCTCTCTCCCTTTTATAAAGATGGGATAGGAATAAGTAGAAAACAAGCACCCACTCCCTGATGTCCTGGATGTGGAGGTGTGTAATGGTGTTAACCAGAAACAAGGGAGGAGGACCATATTTTTAGTTTTTGGTAGGGAGCCTTTCTCACCTTCTGCATACCTCTAGGTCATACCATCATATACTTCTATAAAAGATTGTACGAGTGGACAAACAAACGCTGGGTATTTTTGCTCTGATAAGAGAGTGTGAGGAGGAGGTCCAATTTTGACCTTTACTATGTGACTCCTCTATGTATGTCCGTGTCTAAAATGGTAACTTTATTTAATGTACAAGTCAATGAAATATAAAACCTTCCGAAAATAATTAAATGGCAACTGACTCCAAGATCTAAGTATAGCTCTATTGTTTGTAATGTATGATGTAATCTATCAATATTATCTGACCTGTCAACATATATTTGTGACCCAAATACCATAAAATGTAAGAAATCATAGACTTTCATATACGAAGTTATAGATTAAAAGCAATATGGTTAAATTCTTAGGAGAGTATCAGCATTAAGGCTGAAAAAGTGATCTGCCGTCATTATTTTATGTCTCTTAAGCTAATAATTTCAGGGACCTCCTTGAAACGTGTCAAGATATTTGGATTACAATAGTATTTTAATCCACAGTCTCGAAGAACTTTAACTTTTGCTACCTGCAAACAAGGGGATTTGCATCTCTCAAAGGATGTAAAAAATAGTATAATTATGTTATAAAAAGTGGGTCATGAGAGTGTCTGCACCTATTTTATGGCAGTGATTAATGTGTATATAGCATTAAATTCAATGAAAGTTAAACTGTATAGCTACAGTACGGACCGGTATGGGCTTAGCAAAGTCTTTGCAGCATTGAGTGCACAATTGTATTTGGTCACATTTAGGGTATGTTCACACGCAGTGACCAAGGCGAAAACAGCTCCGGAGTTTCAGACGTTTTTGTAGCAACTCGCGTTTTATGGACGTTATTGGAGCTGTTTTTCAATGGAGTCAATGAAAAACGGCTCCAAAAACGTCCCAAGAAGTGACATGCACTTCTTTTTCGCGGGCGTCTTTTTACGCGCAATATTTTGACAGCGACGCGTAAAATTACACCTCGTGGGAACAGAACACCATAAAACCCATTGCAAGCAATGGGCAGATGTTTTTAGGCATAATGGAGCCATTTTTTCAGGCGGAATTCGAGGCGTAAAGACTGCGTGTGAACATACCGTTAGTATGTTCTCCTTATGTTTATGTACATTTATTTTAGTTTCTGCGTATGCACCAAAGACATGATAACATTATCTTGTTTGAAATTGGCTCTGTAATGGTGATAATACACGGCCTGACGTTGGCTGTGTAAATGAGCGCCGATCAATGAGACAGCTCATTGATCGGCGCTCGTTTGCTCCTTTCATAATGAGCTATGTTTGGAGACAAGCGCTTGTTACTCCGACCGCTCGTCCCCATACATTTCTATCAGTTCAGCAGCATGTTTACACAGGGAGACGTGCTGCTGGCAACAATAATATTTAAGACATTTAAAACTATGCAATCAGCCGATGAACAAGCTTTTGCTCGTTTATCGGCTGTTCGTTGCCATGTTTACACAGGACAATTATATTTTCATATTCAGTGCATCCAGTTAGGATTGTCAGAAGAAGGCTGAAATGTTAAACAGCAGATTATCAACATTGATAATTATCCATATGTTGTAATGGAATATACCTATAGGTAATTCTGATGCAATATTACGGAATTTTTTGATCAGCAAGTTCCTTAAATTTAGTTACTAGCTAGTTGGTGCCTCCACAAGCAGGGCAAATCTGATTGTGCAGTATGGCAGGTAGAATTGACCAGGTTCTTCATAGCTTCCCAGAAAATCTACTGATTATGAAAAACTGATAGGTTAGTGTTGATGGTTAATTTTCCTAATATTTTTAATTGTAAACCCATAGGTTATCCTTAAAATCCTCATACGGTCAGAGATGCGTGTCTATAGTAACATGAATAGTTATTTTTGAAACCCCACATGAAGAAGCACATATAGAGAGGTAGTCAGAACAGAGATAGAGACAAACACGATGAAAAGAAGAAGTGGAAGGTATGCGTCTTGGGTCCCATAAATATTAGAGACTGTCACTAGGGCCAACAGAGGATGGTTGGACCCACTGTGTTGCCAATAGATTTTGCATAGGGCTAAACTAGGAAGTGGAGTCCAAGGAATAGCTAGATGTTCACCCTTTAACCTCCGTAAGGAGATGTTGACATGGCCGCTAGTTTTTGCAGGTCGCTACCCCCAGAGTAGTCTCTGTTGGCCAATGTGGACAGACAAAGTACAATGTCAGTAGATAGATGCAAGGTCTGAACTAAGGTGAAGGTCAGGGCAGTCTGCAGACGTTCACTTATGGTTAGCAGGAGCAGAGGTCAGGGCAGGTAGCAGAAGATCATCACGGTAAATAGACAAAATGTCAGAGCAACCGGTAGACATGGATGCTTGCAAAGATAAACTCAAGCACTCCTTTGGTTGAAATATGCAAAAATTAATTTATTTGAATAGGGCAATTAAAGAGAAAAAATTAAGTTTCGGCCACAATCCGGCCTTTGTCAAACTGTTTTGCCACTGGTCAATAGAAAAAATCTTTCCGAAAATAACGCTGTGGAGATAGGTAGGTTGTACCACGATACTTTTTCTCTTATATTGCCCTATTCAAATAAATCAATTTTTGCATATTTCAACCAAAGGAGTGCTTGAGTTTATCTTTGCAAATATTTACGGGGTGGGAACCCTACCTACAGCACCCAGACGACGTGCAGAGTGCCACAGATTTGATCTAGGCAGACAGGGATGGTCAAGTTCAAGTAGGGTCAGTAACAGTAAATCCAATAGTAAACGCAGAAGAGCAATACTATCAAGCTAAACTAAAGAGACTAATTGTTCTAATTGTTCAGGCAAAGAGCAATGGGGGAGGGGACCTTAAGTACCCAGGAAAGCTGGGAAGTGACTGACACTTTAAGTGAAGGAAAGCGTCGGCAGGGAAGGCCGCCAACTGCGTGAAGTGGAGACACGGTGTCGGTCGTGACCCAGAAAACACAGCAGACTGGTGAATACACGGTGGCGGGAGCGGCCATGACAGTATGTAAAGCACTGAGGTGAGTTGACCAACTAAAACTTAGACTAAAGAGTAAAAAGCAATGAGGGATGCTGTAGAGGCAAGTCTGGAAACTCACCAAAGTAAACTCCAGGAGCCTTTTTTGACAGTTATGTAAAGTAAAGCCACATAATTTTGATCATCATAACCTTTTCAAATTAATAATATATCACAAAAATATATGTTGTCACATGGAATTGGATATGGGCATGTATTGTATATTCATATAACGCAATATTCTAAGCTCATTCTGCAAATTCTGCTATTGAATGGAATGTACAATAGAACATGACAGTAATATGCTGCACAAACCATAATTTAAATTATATTCATTATCTGCTACAAGTTACAGACCTGCACCGTGGTAACCACCAAATGAACAATGAATGTCTCTAGGCATCAGATACATCGTGTACCGCAGTCTACTGCTGCTTAGATTTCAAAGCCATTTTGTTTCTTGAATAAAGAGCAGAATTGCGGCTTAAGAATGGGGCAACACATTGGATTCTTTTTATAATAATTAATTAAGCCCTTAGGTTTTAATATTCATTTTCTTGCAAGATAAAATCATATGACAGTAACAGGTTTTTTTCCCTCTATGCTTTAGTGAGAACCAACTTTCTCTGCTTCTAAAGAAAAGCAGCTGAAATGGTGCTAATTCCAAATTTGCATTTAGATTTTCATGTTATAATAGTTTAATTAAAAGAAAAACTGATGTACATTTAAAAATTGGATACATTTCTGTAAATTAGTAGAAAAGGATCATGTCTGCCGATAACTAAATGTGATTCTCCTACCAAATTAAGTCACTTTATGTATCTAAATTTATATTTGAATAAAGGCATTAAATATGTTTGATGGTCACAGCCAAATGAGTTGCAGAAGAGGTTCTGGATGGTAAATGTAATTTGAAATAGACCTTACAATATGCACACGGCAGATAGGGAAATAATGGTGCGAGAAATTCTAATGAGGCTGCAGGAAAGGTTCAGATTGAAAGTTTCGAATAAAGTTTACACAAGAGCTGAATGGTAGAAAATGAGCATTTGTAAAAAGATACACAAATGCCCCTTGTGTCACGTGACCGGCGATAATAACCATCACATCTTGTTGTCATCATTAACATTATTAAGTGTTTACGGCCTAGTAAAATAAATATCCAATTTTTATCTCAAGTACATTTGTAATCGGAGAAACTGGAACTGGTTAATTATATTCCTAATGGACACTTTAGAGATAATCACCATTTTACTATAAATGAAAAAGAAAATAACGCAATGGTTAGTGGCATTTAATATGTTAGGCACTCAAACCAATAACAAATGTGATTGCACTTAATTTCAGAATCCCACATGTCCAATTCCTGCTCCGCCTTAAAGCTATTTTGTTGCATCCTTAAGGCAAATATTCTGTTAAGTGATTTCTATGTTTATAGGCAAATATATCTTCTTTAATTTAACATTCTCTGAGCACTGTATAATAGTCATTACATTGGAAATAAAACACTCTATCACCTGGACAAGAATAATATATTTAATTGTTAAAATGAAGGTGGTCCTTGTGTACATACAGTACCATACCAAAATATAGGTCGAGTCCCTAGAGAAGATGAGGGTGGTCTTTATATAGATACTGCACCAATAGGTCCAGTCCCTAGAGGGGGCAAGCATGGACTTTATAAGAATACTGTACTATTTAAATGGGCCCAATTCCAAGAAAGGTTGTGCATGGCCTTTATACACATACTGTACCATATATTATAGGTTATTTTCCTAGACAGAGGCGTAGCTAGGTTCTCCAGCACCCAGGGGAAAGATTCAGATTGGTGCCCCTCCCTGAACCTCTTTCCCGACATTTACTTCCCCTTCGCCATGTTTGCGTTCTCTACCATAGGGCTGCCTCGGGCACAGCGCTTAAAGTAGTGCTGTGCCCGGGGAGTCTTCGGTGAGTGGAAGAGCTCCTTTTGCTCATCCACTCTGAACTAATGCTGAAGCAGGGAGCTGACGGTTCCTTGCTTCAGCATTGGGTTTGACTATATCTGTGTAATGTCAGGATAGGGAGACAGACAGGTGAGCCCTAATCTACCCACCACTCAGTCCCTGCCTACTTGCACAGCCCGTCCTAGGCGACGGCGTACAACTGGGCGACGGTCCCTATGCAGAATATGTGCACGACAGACAAAACAAGACAGGGTACACAAAAGCAAGGGAAGTGGGGCAGTTGCCCACGGCAACACCATGAGCAACAAAGTAGTGGATGAGCCGAGTAAAACCAGGAGTGTACGTGGTAACAAATGCAGAGCAGGAGAATAGTCAGTCAAGCCAGGGTCAATATAAAGCAGAGGTCAATGGTAACATCAGAAACAGCAGAGCCAGGAAACAGGAGAATCACAGGCAAAGGACAAGCAGCAAATGAAGGTATAAGTAGACCAAGGGCGAGAGCTAGAACCGTCTGGCCAGGCAGCGATAGGCTCTCCCACTCCTAAGCCTACCAGCCTGAGTGGTAGCAGATCGATTCACTCTAGCAGACCTAGGAACAGACACAGGCTGATTAACCACGGGCGTAGACACAGAAGCTGTGTCAGGCAAATCCTTTACAGTAGCCCCCCTTTTATGAGGGGCCACTGGACCCTTCCTAGGTGGACCTGGCTTGTTGGGGAACCGAAGGTGGAACTTCCTGAGCAATAACCCGACGTGAACATCCCGGGCGGGTACCCAAGTCCTCTCCTCAGGCCCGTATACTCTCCAATGAACCAGGTACTGGAGGGAGCCTTGGACCATCCTGCTGTCCACAATCTTGGCCACCTCGAATTCCACCCCCTCAGGGGTGAGAACAGGGACAGGAGGTTTCCTCGAGGTAGCCAAGGACGGGGAGCAGCGTTTCAGGAGGGAGGCATGGAACACGTTGTGTATTTGAAAAGACGGGGGTAACTCCAGCCGGAAGGAGACAGGGTTAAGGACCTCAATGACCTTGTATGGCCCTATATACCGGGGAGCAAATTTTTTGGACGGAACTTTAAGGCGCAAATTTTTTGAAGACAGCCACACCAGATCCCCGACCACAAACAAGGGGTTAGCAGAACGTCTTCTATCTGCCTGAGTCTTTTGTATGCTCTGGGACGCCTCAAGGTTCTTCTGAACCTGGGCCCAGACTGTGCACAGTTCCCGATGAACGACATCTTAAATATTGTTCTAGAGACTGATTAGTCCGCTCGGTTTGGCCATTAGTTTCAGGATGGAAGGCCGAGGAGATGGACAGATTAATGTCCAACTTCTTACAAAACGCTCTCCAAAACAATGAAACAAATTGTACCCCTTTGTCAGAAACAATATTGCCAGGAACCCGATGGAGACACAGGATGTGTTTGACGAACAAGGTAGCTAACGTCTTGGCATTGGGTAGTTTATTGAGGGGCACAAAGTGGCACATCTTACTAAAGCGGTCTACTACAACCCACACCACTGACTTGCCTTGCGATGGAGGCAGATCGGTGATAAAATCCATGGAGATATGGGTCCAAGATCTACCCGCCACTCAGTCCTTGCTTACTTGCACAGTCCATCTTAGGTGACAGCGTACAGCTGGGTGACGGTCCCTACACTGAATATGTGTACGAGAGACAAAACAAGACAGGGTACACAAAAGCAAGGAAGTGGGGCAGTTGCCCACGGCAACACCATGAGCAACAGAGTAGTGGACGAGCCGAGTAAAACCAGGAGTGTACGTGGTAACAAATGCAGAGCAGGAGAATAGTCAGTCAAGCCAGTGTCAATATAAAGCAGAGGTCAATGGTTACAGCAGAAACAGCAGAGCAAGGAAACAGGAGAATCACAGGCAAAGGACAAGCCGCAAATGAAGGTATAAGTAGACCAAGGGCGGGAGCTAGAACCGTCTGGCCAGGCTGCGATAGGCTCTCCCACTCCTCAGCCTACCAGCCTGAGTGGTAGCAGATCGAGTCACTCTAGCAGACCTAGGAACAGATGCAGGCTGATTAACCATGGGCGTCGACACAGAAGCTGTGTCAGGCAAATCCTTTACAATCTGTGTCCTGAGAATGCAGATGCAGTTGACTGTGGTACATACCACGGTCGCCTGAGACGGTTGGGAGGTATTATTTCTCTCCTGGAGGAGGAGCCTCTGACGTCACTATCTATATATAAATAGTGACATCAGGGGGGATTCCACTCCAGGAGGAGTATTTAATTGTATCTTTGCTTGGCCCGGAACCCCCTACCTTTTCTCCCAGTTGCGTCCAGGGCACATGCCCCGCCTGCCCCCCCCCCCATCTACGGCCCTGTCCTAGAGTAGGGTGAGTATAACCCTTATACACATACTATACTATATATTATACATTCATTCCCCAGAGAGGGTGAGCATGGCCTTTATACACATTCAGTACCATATAGTATAGGTTCAGTCTCTAGGGAGGTTGCAAATGGTCTTTATACACATACTCTACCATATGTAATAGGTCCATTTCCCAGAGAGGGTGACTTTGGCCTTTATACAGAAACAGTACCATATAATATAGGTTTATTCCCTAGAGACATTGTGCATGGCCTTTATATACATACAGTGCCATATATTATAGCTCCAGTCTCTAGAAAGAGTTGGCATGGACCTTATACAGTGTACATACTGTAATATATATGTATATATACATATATATGATAGGTCCAGTCCCATTGTAAGGATAGTGCACTATGTAAAAAATCTCTAGGGAGGCTGGGCATGACACATACAAATACTGCACCATATATATTTTGGCACAGTCCTTAGAGAGGAAGAGCATCCCTTTTATAAGGATACGATACTATACAAATAGGCCTAGAGAGGGTGAGCAGGGTCTTCACACAGATACTGTACAATATAAATACTGTGGGTCGAGTTCCTAAAGAGGGTGTGCATAATGCTTTATAAGGGTAATGTACTATTTAAATATGCCCAATCCCTAGAGAGGTTGATGGTGGCCTTTATACAGATAAAATACTATACCAAATGTTATAGGTCCAGTCCCTAGAAAGGATGAACATGGCCTATTTAAGAATACTGTATTATATAAATAGGTCCCGTCTCTAGAGAAAAAGCAGTCTACCTTAGTTATCTTCATTTTTGAAACCCTGGATGGAAATTTCTTTCATATGCTTTTCTTTAAATAGACTCCTGTTTGTGTTATGGAATGCAAATTATGTTGGGATCAGCCTGTCACAAATGCAGATAGTCAAATACAATTAAAAAAATGCAGGTAATTTATGTGGACACATGGATATTTTACTAGGTTGTAACTAAACACTGCAACATAAAATGTTGTCATTAAAAAAACAAAAAGCTGAATAAAGTTAATAAACTGCCATAATTTAATTTAATGGAGCACTCCTGGAAAAACAGATTCATTGTATTATGACACGTACAGTGCCTGAGGGGGCGGGGCATGACAAAGGAATTGAAAGAACATCATAGAGAGAAGTCAGGCATCGCTCCCTTGAGCCCTGTACTGGGCATAACACAATGTATGCATTTCTCCAGGAGTGTTCCTTTGGAATGATGGAGGTTTATTAACTGCATTCAGTGTTTTTAACCACAACATTTTATTTTACAGTGATTAGTTACAGTGAAGGAAATAAGTATTTGATCCCTTGCTGATTTTGTAAGTTTGCCCACTGTCAAAGACATGAACAGTCTAGAATTTTTAGGCTAGGTTAATTTTACCAGTGAGAGATAGATTATATTTAAAAAAAAAAACAGAAAATCACATTGTCAAAATTATATATATTTATTTGCATTGTGCACAGAGAAATAAGTATTTGATCCCTTTGCCAAACAAGACTTAATACTTGGTGGCAAAACCCTTGTTGGCAAGCACTGCAGTCAGATGTTTTTTTGTAGTTGATGATGAGGTTTGCACACATGTTAGATGGAATTTTGGCCCACTCCTCTTTGCAGATCATCTGTAAATCATTAAGATTTCGAGGCTGGCGCTTGGCAACTCGGATCTTCAGCTCCCTCCATAAGTTTTCGATGGGATTAAGGTCTGGAGACTGGCCAGGCCACTCCATGACCTTAATGTGCTTCTTTTTGAGCCACTCCTTTGTTGCCTTGGCTGTATGTTTCGGGTCATTGTTGTGCTGGAAGACCCAGCCATGAGCCATTTTTAATGTCCTGGTGGAGGGAAGGAGGTTGTCACTCAGGATTTGACGGTACATGGCTCCATCCATTCTCCCATTGATGCGGTGAAGTAGTTCTGTGCCCTTAGCAGAGAAACACCCCCAAAACATAATGTTTCCACCTCCATGCTTGACAGTGGGGACGGTGTTCTTTGGGTCATAGGCAGCATTTATCTTCCTCCAAACACGGCGAGTTGAGTTAATGCCAAAGAGCTCAATTTTAGTCTCATCTGACCACAGCACCTTCTCCCAATCACTCTCAGAATCATCCAGATGTTCATTTGCAAACTTCAGACGGGCCTGTACATGTGCCTTATTGAGCAGGGGGACCTTGCGGGCCCTGCAGGATTTTAATCCATTACGGCGTAATGTGTTAATAATGGTTTTCTTGGTGACTGTGGTCCCAGCTGCCTTGAGAACATTAACAAGTTCCCCTCGTGTAGTTTTCGGCTGAGCTCTCACCTTCCTGAGTATCAAGGATCCCCCACGAGGTGAGATTTTGCATGGAGCCCCAGATCGATGTCGATTGACAGTCATTTTGTATGTCTTCCATTTTCTTACTATTGCACCAACAGTTGTCTCCTTCTCACCCAGCATCTTACTTATGGTTTTGTAGCCCATTCCAGCCTTGTGCAGGTCTATGATCTTGTCCCTGACATCCTTAGAAAGCTCTTTGGTCTTGCCCATGTTGTAGAGGTTAGAGTCAGACTGATTAATTGAGTCTGTGGACAGGAGTCTTTTATACAGGTGACCATGTAAGACA
This sequence comes from Rhinoderma darwinii, assembly GCF_050947455.1. Taxonomy (NCBI): domain Eukaryota; kingdom Metazoa; phylum Chordata; class Amphibia; order Anura; family Rhinodermatidae; genus Rhinoderma; species Rhinoderma darwinii. Next base: position 58,578,017 of record NC_134687.1, read on the forward strand.
GCTGTCTTTAATGCAGACACCAAGTTGATTTGGAGCGTGTAACTGGTATGGAGGAGGCTGAACTCTTAATGGTTGGTAGGGGATCAAATACTTATTTCTCTGTGCACAATGCAAATAAATATATATAATTTTGACAATGTGATTTTCTTTTTTTTTTTTTATATAATCTATCTCTCACTGGTAAAATTAACCTAGCCTAAAAATTCTAGACTGTTCATGACTTTGACAGTGGGCAAACTTACAAAATCAGCAAGGAATCAAATACTTATTTCCTCCACTGTATATTCTAAATAGTATAGAAAACCCTTTACACGTGATTGCTAGCAAAAGGAATGATAAGTATTTAAAATTGTGATCTTTGAGCACGACGTTCATTACGGGCTTGTCTTAGTTCAGGGTTTTGCCTTCTTAACGCTTTGTTTTGGGAACTGGTTTCTCGTTGTTCCTGGCGTTCCTCTGCATTCATAGTTGCACTTTTTATTCTCTGAGCCAAATATATATTTATGATGATTATCATCATTGTCCCTTTTATAAGTGAGCGTGATCACACGTAGCAGCTAAGGGACAATCCTGATAATCAGTATATATTATTGGATAACACTGCCTGCAATTCTCTTATGTAAAATAATTGTGTCTTGGTGTTTTTTTGAGATAAGGGAATTACATGCACAGTAATTCCTTAATTACACCTAAAAATAAGAAAATCTTGAATGAAATAAAAAATCGTCCATAGGGTTGAGAAAAATCTAGATTTTGTTTTTTTTTTTTGCAAAATCGCCCAGAGCTACACACAGTGATAACTCTGAGTACAGATAATGTAGTAGATGTCACCTGCAGTCCTATGCAACACCACAGGTAAGACACAGTCATAAATCTGAGTACAGATAATGTAGTAGATGTTACCTGCAGTCCTATGTAACACCACAGATAACACAGTGATATCTCCCTGAGTACAGATAATGTAAATATTACCTGCAGTCCTTTGTAACACCATAGATAACAAACAATGATAACTCTGAGTACAGATAATGTAGCTGTTACCTGCAGTTCTATGTAATACCACAGGTAACACAGTGATAACTCTCTGAGTACATATAATGTAGTATATGTTACCTGCAGTCCTATGTAACACCACAGATAAAACAATAATAACTATCTGAGTACAGATAATGTAGTAGTGTTACTTGCAGTCCTATGTAACACCACAGATAACACAGTGATAACTCTGAGTACAGATAATGTAGTAGATGCACAAACATAAATATATACACATACAGATACAGGGGCGTAGCTAAAGGCTCATGGGTCCTAGTGCTTGAATTCAGCTTGGGCCCCCCTACCTTTTCCCAACAGCACCAGACATCTGCCCACGCCTATGCCCAACCGCCTTGCCCGACATACACCATGAATGCCTCCACAATATAATGCTATCCATAGCTGACCCCACATTATAATGCCCCATAGCTGCCCCCACACAATATAATGCTCCCCATAGCTGCCCACACACAGTATAATGCCCCCATAGCTGCTCACACAGTATAATACCCCCATAGATGCCCCCACACAGTATAATGCCCCCCATAGCTGCCCCACTGTATAATGCCCCCATAGCTGCCCCCCACAGTATATTGCCACCCATAGCTGCCCCATAATGTATAATTCCCCCTTACAGTATAATACACTCCATACAATATAATGCTCCATACAGTATAATGTCGCCCATAGCTGCCACATACAGTATAATGCTCCCCATAGCTGTGCCATACACTATAATGTCCCATACACTATAACGCCCCCATAGCTGCCCCATACAGTATAATGGCCCCCATACAGTATAATTCCCCCCATAGCTGCCCCATACACTATAATGTCCTATATAGTATAATGCCCCCATAGCTGCCACATAGAGTATTACACCCCCTATACAGTATAATGCCCCACAGCTGTCCCATATGGTATAATGCCCACACAGTATAATGACCACCATAGCTGTCCCATACAGTATACTGCCCCACACAGTATAATGCCCCCATAGCTATAACATACAGTATATTGCCCCCATACAGTATAAAGAATCCCATAGCTGTCCCATACAGTATAATGGCCCCCATACAGTATAATGTCCCCCATAGCTGCCCCATACACTCTAATGTTCCATACAGTATAATGTGCCCATAGCTGCCACATACAGTATAACAACCCCTATAAAATATAATGCCCCCATAGCTGCAACATACAGTATAATGGCCCCATACAGTATAATGCCCCCATAGCTGTCCCATACAGTATAATACCCCCATACAGTATAATGCCCCCCATAGCTGTCCCATACAGTATAATGCCCTCCATAGCTGCCTCATACAGTATAATGACCCATACAGTATAATGTCCCCTATAGCTGTGTTATACAGTATAATGGCCCCCATAGCTGCCCAATACACTATAATGCCCCCATACAGTATAATGCCCCCCATCACCTGTCCTATACAGTATAATGCCCCCATATAACATAATGCCCCCTCAGCAGCTACAATATGAGCCCCCCTCCCATACCCAGTATAATGCCCCATATGTACATAGCTAATAGAAAAATAATAGCATAATTACTTACATATCCACGTTCTCACGACGGGTGGAGAATCCTTCTCCTCCGGTCTGTGCTGTGAGTGACTCGGCGCAGATAGGCGCGATGACGTCACTATATGACATCACTACAAGGCTCTAGCATTGCACTGAACTGTATTTGCATCCTGATGACCCAAATACAGTTGGAAGCGCGGTCAGCGCAGTGTGGCAATGGGGGCCCGGTCGCAACTGTAAACATTGCGACCCCTATAGCTACGCCACTGTACAGATACATATATAGGCATACATATATACATATATAGGCACTTAGACACACAAATACACACATACAAAGACACACATACACACATACTGGAAATTATACACACACAAACAGAGACACACAGAGAAATAGAGGCATAAACAACAGACAGACTGAGCACTCACATCTCCTTCCTCACAGGCTTCTTGCAGGTCGGGCTGTGGGCGGAGCTAACTGTGCCTCAGACACCACATCCTTGACAAATAAATATATATATATATATATATATATATGATACTAATACACTAATACTAAAAAGATAGTAATAATAGTATTATCTCATGGTTTTATTTACAACAAATCAACATTCTAAAACCACAATGGTACAAAGTTCTACCCCTGATTTTAACTAAGGTACTGGTAAGTTGTCTCAGGTATCTGGAGTCATGTTAAAGAGGCTCTGTCACCAGATTATAACTGCCCTATCTCCTACATAATCTGATTGGCACTATAATGTAGATAACAACAGTGTTTTTTATTTTGAAAAACGATTTTGAGCAAGTTATGAACAATTTTAGATTTATGCTAATTAGTTTCTTAATGCCCAACTGGGTGTTTTTTAACTTTTGACCAATCAGCGTCATACACTTATCTTCATTCCAGATGTCTATTCACACTTCCGACACTTCGGTTAAGTTACTGTGGGACTTACTCCCACAGCACAGCATTATCTCGTGAGATGACATTGTGCCATCATTCACAGCGTGATCTCGCACAGTGTGAGTAAGTCCCACAGAAACATTACCAAAGTGTTGGGAGTGTGAATAGACATCGCATCCTGGCTGGAGGTGATGTCTATTCACTGTCAAGTGTTAGTAACACTGTCAAGGGTTAGTAACACTTGGGTACCTGAACTAGTCCAGACAGTGGCTGTGGCTTCAGCACGGATGGAGGTCGGTTCAGCAGGTAGCGCCAGACGTGGCGGGCAGTATCCGATGTGGCAGAAGACACTGGACGTGGCAGAAGACACTGGACGTGGCAACGACAGCAGGTGCAGTAGACACGACTCCGACACTTGTAGTCACAGGAACAAGAACAGCACGGGATACAGGAACAGGTAACAGGTCACGGGTAACAACTGGAATGGGAAACACTAAGGGACCATTTTCAAGACAGACTTGGGATAACTAACAACACTCAGGCAAGGATCAGAAGGGCTAGGGCCTTCTTATAGACCAGGAAATCATGAGGTTGATGATGATGATTGTTTTACAGGTGCGCGCGCTGGCCCCTTAAGAGATCGGGCACAGCAGACCGGATGCGGAAGTGAGCGCTATCGTCTCCTAGGAAGGAGATGGGGACCAGCGCTCACGGATCCATGGCTGCGGGTGTCGGGAGGTGAGTAAACCCGACGGCCCGTGGCCATGGACGCTACAAAGGTGGTCCCACAGATGCTCAATTGGGTTAAAGTCTGGCAAATTACAAGGCCAGGGAAGTACTTGGAAGTTTTAGTCGTGCTCTTCCAACCACTGTCGGACATTTCTAGCCGTGTGACATGTTGCATTGTCTTGCTGTAAGATTCCATGTGCCCCAGGGATGACAAACGGCATGTATGGGTGGACGTGATCAGCAACGATAGATTTATACTCAAATCGGTTCAGAGTGCCTTCCACATGGATGAGTGGGCCCAGAGAATGCCATTAAAAAATTCCCCAGACCATAACGCTGCTGCCACCAGCTTGTGTTCTTCCAGCAATGGATGCAGGGTGTTGGTTTTATGATGTTTATCCCCTGACACGCCAACCTCTATCGGTTCGATGAAGCAGAAAACGTGACTCATCAGAGAAGGCAGCCATTTGTCAATCATCGGTGGTCCAATGCCGATACTGCCGTGCATATTGAAGCCTTTTTTTTTTCGGTGCACCTTTGTGACCATCCATCACTGGGGCTTTGGAAACCCAGTAGGGTTCGCTGAACTGGTGTTTTAGATACACGCCTTGTAGCAACCTGGTTGATTTCCATGGTGAGCTGCTCCACTGTAGCGTGTCGTTTGGCACTCGCGCACCTTTGTAACCGACAATCACCTCTCACATCAATGGCACGTGGTGCTCCACTATTTCCATGTCGGTTATTCCCAATAGTTCCATTTATACACTCATGATACGCATTCACCACACATGCATGCAAACAGTTCTCAAACTGCGCTGTTTGAGAAAAGCTGCCACCCTTGACACGAAAGCCAATAATCATCCCTTTTTGCAACTCTGATAATTATCGCCCCTTTTACCCATGGCAACAACGAGTGATATGTGTTCAGACTGCCTATTGCATGCCTTATATACCCACCAAGCCAGTCCACGACACATCACTTCCTTCATGGGCTATGCCCTACCAATGTCACAGGACGTGGTCATAACAATGTGACTCAACTGTGTACATATATGTAGACGTGCTTTAACCCCTTAAAGAGGACGTCCGGTTTCAGCAAATTAATGGTATTTTTTAGTATAAAGAGTTACACAATTTTCCAATATACTTTCTGTAGTAATTCCTCACGGTCATGTGTTTCACATGTCGTGTGTTTCAGAGCTGTGTCTTCTAACAATCCCAACAACTGTGTGTCCATCACATGACATGGGGCAGAATTTTATACACTGGAAAAAACCCATAAATGTTCCCACTGAATAACAACAAGCAGAGATCTTGAAATCTGTGAAGAATTAAGACAGAAAGTATACTGGAAAATTGAATAACCTTCAATTACACAAAAAATAGCAGTCATTTTCTGAAACTGGACTACCCCTTTAAGAACCAAGACAGTTTTTGCATTAAAGAGGTTTTCTCACAACAAACACTTATTACCTATCCACATGACAGGTGATAATTGTCTGATCACTGTGGGCCACAATGCTAGGACCCCCACCGATCATGAGAAGTGATCCCACATCCTTATTTTGAATGGAGTGGCAATCGCGCATGTGTGCTGCCACTCCATTCAACTCTACGGGACTGAAGGAGATAGCGGAGTACAATGCTGAACCCTAATAGTGCACATGGACAGGAGTTGTCCTGATGGAACAACCTCTTTAACATCTTTTCTTTAATACACCTAATTTAGAGGGAATTAGCATTTCAAGTTGCCTAGCAGCTATTTGACTTTGTGTCCTGGTGACAACCAATTAAGTACTGTACATGCATCTGCATATAATGAAGTAGTCACAGGAAGTTCTTCCTGCTATACAATATTCTGTACTTCTCTATGCTATATAGGCTAGTTTTAGGAAGTTTTATTGTGAAGAAGATTGCACAAGAATTAATGCCACTTCATGATAAAAATATGCAAGACAACATGGGGGGAAAGGGAAGAAACAAGAAAGATTGTATAAGTTTTGTGCTGTATGTCTAATTCAATTGAAAGATCAAGTATACAGTCTATGGGAGATTTAATCTTTAAACTCTAAGAAATAGGCAGTTAAAGTAAAGGGAGGATACACCTATTGATTTGCTTTTTTTCACACCATTATTTTCCATTTTGATGAAGTATTATCCATTTCTTCCCTGCTTGATAGAGCCATCAGAGTAGCCAAGGCAGAACAACACAATTGGAAACTCACCTGCGTTTTTGGCCACTGTGAAAATCTCCATATTCTGCTCACTCACTCCGTATTTATAAAACAACATCAATAAGAAATGACAGTGTAGGTTATTTTTCTTGCCCATTAGTTCACTTCAGCTAGCATAGCATATGGTGACAATAGGTGCGCGCATCTGCTTTCTAAAATCTTGACGGGGAGAAAAAAAAACGTTTGCATATTGTGAATCCGCCATCTCTATTGAGGTTAGCTTTTCAGAGATGCCATAAAAGATTCATCAATGCTGTTCTCAGCTATGAGCACATTATATTGCCAAGGACAACGAATACCACACAAACATCAACTGCTAGAATCAGCGTTCAATATGAAACGAGTAATAAGTGGAAATATCTGAAAACACAAAGTGAGACCAAATTCATACTGAAAAGCTCACAGCATAAAAGTTAAATACCTGAGCAATACGATTCTGCTCTTTCTACGAATTATAAAGCACCTCCAAGATGCTCCATCTGGCAGCTGCGTTTTATGGACTTCCATTTAACCTGTCCAAACATTTCCGAAAAAAGCTCCCCCCTGCATAATAACCTCATAAACACATTACTTTTTTACAACAACTTACATATTTGTTATTCATTTTTATCTTGTAGGTATAATACAAATTATACATGTTTGGGGTTAAACATGAAATACACATACACATATTTTTGTGAGTGGGAGTAATACATTTTGTAAATAAAATAAATGTACACAGCTGTTTGTCAGAACTGGAAAGATCAAGATAATATAAATCCTTCTGGCTAATAAATGTCTTTCCATGGTGCAATAAAATAACATACTGTAGCTGGTGCACTTTTTATAATCGGTCAGAACCAAGGCCGACTACACACTTATTCCCAACAGTTTATGTACAAGACAATGGGGCAGATTTACTAATAGTGACTTAAATTTAGACAGCTACGAAATAGACTAGATGCAGCAAATTTATCTCATGCTGGATTATAAATTGGGCACACATTTAGACACTTCTACCTAACTTTATACAACCTTTTAGTTGACTTACTTGAAACCACTTTTTTGCACCAAATTTTTGCAATTTGATGCATCTAAGCCAGGCACCTTTTCTGCTTAGCCACGCCGTCTTGTCACAAGCATCTGTTCTTTTTAGTGCATTTCGTTGATAAATATGTCTAGAATGATTTGCGCCAAAAAGAATGTACAATTTAGGTCAGAATTCTGGTGCAGCAACACTAGTAAATCTGCTCCAATGTATGCTAGTCATATCTGAGATTTCAATCTAATATCCCATGGCATGAACAGCAATACTGTCTAGATGGCGGTGTCTGGTATTGTAGCCTAAGGGCTCATTCAGACGAATGTGTATCGCGTCCGTGTGACGGCCATTAGAGCAACGTCCGTCACACGGACTCATGTATTTTAATGGGGCCGTTCACACGACCTTGCTTTCAATGGAGCGTGTGAAGGGTCCGTAAAAAATAGGACATGTCCTATATTTTTGGGCTTCACGCATCCCTCCATAGACTCTAATTTATCAGAGGATGCGTGATAACACGTCCCCCACACGGGTGCACCTCGGACGTGAAAAACAGCAGTTTTTCCCGTCCGAGGTCGGCCACGTTTGTGTAAATATAGCCTAAGTGAATTGGGCTCAGTTGGAATACCAGACACAGCCTAATGCTAAGAGAGGCCTTGTTTGTAGAAAAAAAAAAGCAGACTTTTTTTTCTAATCTTATACAACCCCTTTTCTTGTTTATCTACTTTGTTGTTCAACTTGCACATCCATAAAAGCCACAGAAAATAACATGTGTTTAATTTCAAACCTTCAATCTTCTGTTATCAGCTTTTACCGTATTGTCTGTAATTGCCCAAGGAGCAGAGCTGAATCAATGTTAATAGAAGCCCTTAAACAAAATATTGGGTGGTGGCCACTCTGTATTATTATTTTTTTAAATCTCCAATAACTTTTATTCATGTCGTGATGATGAGGGTAATTTTACACCTAATCTCTCATTCCATGCACAATGCATATGGAGTTATACTCAATGATAGTGCAGAAGAAAATTAATGTAGGCAGTAAGTGGTGCTGGTGGCTCGCTGTCCCTAACAGAGACAGAGATTGACTAAGGCTTCGTTCACATCTGCGTCAGGGTCCCGTTCTGACGTTCCATCGGAGCTTTTCGTCAGAGAGGGACCCTGACTGAAACAAACGGAAACCATAGGTAGTCGACTACGCTATTCATTCCGTCAAAATGACTGAACCCTTGCCCAACTGAGACAAACTGAAACCATCGGCACCTGATGGAAATGGAAACCTATGGTTTCCGTTTGTTTCAGTCAGGGCTCCGTTCTGACGGAAAACTCCAACGGAACTTCGGTATAGAGCCCTGACGGATATCTGAACGAAGACTAAGTTGAGTAAAAAAACTCTTGTCTGTAGGTAATAAACTGTTCTGATTGATAACAATGATTTGATCGAATGATTTTTAAAAGAGGGATGATGGATGTCCCTCAAGCCCCAAGTTGGTGGAGACCGCAAAACAATTCACACACCTGCTCTGCCTATAATCTAGTCTCACCCAAAGGTGTTTGGTTTACCAAAATCGAATTAGATTTTTTTTCATGCTCTTTTACAGGAGGGTGGGATCCATTAATATTTTGTATGTCATGCATACTGTACCTACAATTATGTGTACATGTATCAGCTTTCTACTTAATCCTACTGTTATACTTGTAAACTCTAAACCTAAAATTAGCCTACGTGAGGTTTTGTTTTTATTGACAGCTTAATTTTCAGGATTCTGAGGTAGCACAAGAATATGTTTATTCTTTTAAGAATGCAAGTCTACAGAGATTGCTAAGGCCCAATTCACATCACGTTATTTACCTACGTTCGACATATACGGTAGGAAAGGCTCCCAACGTATATGTTAAACGTAGGCTGAGACAGACGTCCTATTGGTGGCATCCGTCACCATAGTCTATAAAGGTATAAGTTAAACATAAATGTCATGAACTCTCATGACCCCGTTCATGACGTATAGATGCCACTATTAAGCAGCCGCTACAGGCATCTGTCACCCATAGACTACTACGGTATCCGTTTAGCGTATACATCATAAAAAGCTATTGAAAGCTCATGAAGTATACATTAAACGTTTGCCTTTGATGTATGCCATACAGTGGCATACGTCACCCATAGGCTCCCATGTTATTAAAAGTATATTGCGCAATATAATTTTTTGCGGGATCCTGCAGGATAGGATAGTGTAGTCTACAATCCTATTCTATACCTAAAAAAAGGTATACTGATGTATACCAGGCTGATGGATGCCAAAAAAAACACTCTTTTAGCCTTTGTCAGGCTAATGGAGCCCTATGGACACGTTAAGGTTGTACGCGGGGGCTTTCCTGACATACACACTAAATGTAGGGCTAAAACCTGAAGTAAACGCTGCCCTAAATTGTACATCTGTTATGTTACATACAGAAAATACAGGGGCAGCACGGGGGCTTAGTGGTTTGTGGTTTTAAAAAAAAAAACTATTCTTACCTCCCGACTCCCGAGTCTCCCGTAGAGACGTGTTCCATCTCCTATTGGCTAGTTTCTATTGAGCCGCCTCCTGAGATGGTGTTTTGTCTTATGTGACCACTGCAGCCAATCGCAGGCTGGAGATCACAACTGGACGTATACTTTAAGAGATCTGTATCAATACATCAAATAGTGAATCAGACAGCACAATGTTCTATTTGAGTAGATTTATTTAATAGCTGCTGAGCAGGGACATAACTAGGAAAGATTGTGCCCCATAGAAAACTTTTGTCTCGTCTCTCCTTCCCCACAACCAACACCCTTGGCTGCTATAGTGGTACAGATGTAGCCATCTTTATCTTGACTTTTAACGCATTAAATACACGGTCGCAAGATCCTTTATCTTGACTTTTTCAATGACTTTTCAATGGCTTTTGTTGTGTGATATCACGCTGCAGCAAGTTATGAGAGTAAAGATAAAAATGACTACATCTGTAGTTCCACCACTGCGGCTGAGCATTTCTGGTGAAGACAATATTCATTGAAATAATGATGACCATGAAAACAGTTACTAGTAAATCAGAAGTTAGAGCAGTAGCCAACGTTTCACTATTATGTTTTATTTACTTAAAGAAATATTGGTATTTTCCAATTCAGTTTTGTCTGTCATTATTGCAAAGGTAACAACAGGATATGTATCTATATCGATATCTATGGCTCTTAATTAGCTCCTCAGGAGCTAATGGTAAAATTTAACTCTTTCAGCATGTTTAATTCATAATTCATTGGCAGCTTTAGGTTGAGTTTACAGGTTGCAGTTTATCATAGATTTTTATTGCAAATTTGAAATCTGCATCAAATCTGCAACATAATCTGTGACCAATCCGTGACTTGTGAACAAAGCCTACCTATCCGTTTCTGTGAGAAGCAAATTTAAAGGTTTTAACAAATATGGCTGCACTTCCTGTTTTCACTTTTTTTAAAAATGGCTGCTGAAACTAAATAGATAAAAATCAGTAAGCAAATGAAACAAAATTACTAAACATCTGCTTCTGTAACTTTTGATTTACTAGTAAACAGACAATTTTATCTTTTAGGTAAAAATCCCCCTTAGATGGGATAATATAAGTATGAGTTTAGAGAAAAATAACCAGTGTTTCAGAAAAGAGGATTTTTTTTTTTCACCAGTGCTGCTAATGATCTAAATACTCTCACTATCAGATCATTGTAAATTTGTGTCTTACTATCTTTTTATGTCCAGGATAGAGATGTCTGTAAGTGAACAGCTTAACCCTTTCCCGTCACAGCCATGTTTAGGATTTTCGTTTTAATTTTTTCCTTCCCACCTTCCAAAAGCCATAACTTTTTTATTTTGCAGGAAAAGATGTAGTATTTCACGGCCCCACTTATTGTACCATATAATGTATTGGGAAACTGGAAAAAAAATATTAGTGGGGTGGAATAGGAAAAAAACTGTGATTCCTCTTTTGAGGGGTTTCGTTTTTACGTCTTTCACCGTCCGGTAAAAATGGCCCATTAACTTAATGAGAGACATAACTTTTTTATTTTTCCATCGATTGAGTGGTATGAGGGTATGAGGGTTTATGTTTTGTGGGGCGAGGTGTAGATTCTATTGGTACCATTTTTGGCTACATGAGACTTTTTGATCCTTTTTTATTTAATTTTTTGTGGGATATGAAGTGACCAAACAAAAGCAATTCTGGCGTTTTCATTTTTAATTTGTTACGACTTTCACGTGTGGGTTAAATAGTGTTATATTGTAATAGTTTACGAACGCAGCAATACCAATTTTGTTTATTTTTTTTACTTTTTACATTACTTTCAAGGAAAAATTGGAAAAGGTTGTTTTTTTACTTTTAATATTTTTTATTTGTTTGTACACTACTAAAAACTGTGTTAAACTTTTTTGGACACGGTTTATTAGTCCCCCTAGGGGACGTGAACCAGAGATCGCTAGTACATTACACTGCATTACTAATGTATTGCTGTATTTAACAGGGGCAGGGCTGCCATGACAACCATTGGGTGGTGCCAACGAGCTGTTGGAGGGGGGCGCTCCCCTCTTTCTAATGTCTTAGATTCTACAATTGTGGTTGATCATAGCATTCAAGAGGTTAAACTACCAGGAATAGCGCAATCTCTGTTCCTGCCCGTTATTCCCGGGTGTCATCTGTAATACACAGCTAACACCCGCAGTGTACGGAGCAGGCTCAGCAGGTGAGCACCTCGATGTGCTGTTACGTCGTGGTGCGGGAACAGGTTGAAGGCTTCCTTCAGGACTTCTGTACACTTCCGTAGCGGCTGTGCCTTGTGAACTATGTAGAGACAGTGACGTTCGCGGCCACTTTAATCAGCTGATCGGCGGGGGTGCTGGGAGTTGGACACCCACCGATCTGATAATGATGTTCTATCCTAAGGATAGGCCACTTCTGTAGCGGCGGTACCTAGGTTTGAGGTTACAGTCCGAACATTTCCAGTTTACATGCAAAGCTTATAAAGTCCTTTTATAATTGTTTCTATTATGTTAAATATATTAAACATAAGGGAATTTATTTTGTGTTTTACAATTATTTTGCTTATACAAATCATTCTTTGATTAACTGCTTTTCTTGATTAAATATTAGTTTATCTATTAAAATTTTCCAAAAATATTTTTGAAAAGACCAATATTTGTGTATTTGAAAATCATGCATTCTGTGCACAAAAAAACATTTTTATTGAAGGTCATGACAGACTTCAGGATAATACATTTATCCTTGTTTAAGAAGCCATACATCAATTAATCAAAAAGATTACTTGCATTAAGTGTGTATTATGGATATACTATTCACAGATCAGGATAAAATAGATTATCACATACTGACTGACCTTGTTATGCTCCAGTTACTTCATGAACTACAACAGAAGGGAATTTTCTGGAAAGGGGGATTTTTTTTTACAGGAAGGGCTGTATGAATGTTGCTGTTTCAGAATTGAGTGGCATTTTTATGTATTTAACACCATCACAGCAATGTCAAACATAATCATTCGATGTCATTTTATGGGTACATGAAACCTTTTCAGATGACACAGCTAAAATCTAATCATGTTGTCACAGGAATTTGATATCATTGTGACATTAAAATACTAATTGCACATGTGCAAAATGTATGTAAAAAACAGCGTACTTACAGTATAAAGAAAATAAATGCAATTAACTGTAGGACTTTATAGTAAAACATAAAATAGTTGGGACACTGGTGAGCAAGCGTGTATGAACCATAGAGTAATCCTATGAAGCTGTTTTCGGACCTCTGGAAGTCCCTTTTTCAATGTTTGGTTAAATTCTGCACAGGGATGGGTGCTGTACACTGCTGCAATGTCAGCAGACACAGAAGTCACGACAATGGGATGGGGTTATGAGGCGTTCCTGTTGTGGGTGGTTACAAATGTGGTAGTATAAAGCGGAACCAGAAAGTGCCCTAATTTGTATATTTGCTATGGGAACGTTGGTCCTCTAAATACACCACTGCCAATAAGAGCATCTTCAAGCAAATTTGAGTGGAACGATTTTTATATTTTAATTGCAGGCAGATTGATTAATTTGAAACAACAGGTTCCAGTGCTTTGTAAAAAAATGTATTTAAGCGATTCATGTGAAAAATATATTTTTAAAATGTCTGTAATACTGGTGGGCATCGTAGACGGCTTCCATTCCACATGGGTCATGTTAAAAGATACACTATGTGCTTGTAGCATTCCCTCATTTCCTCGGCTCTCCCCCAGCGATAAAGCCAAGCAGACGGAGCTATTGTTTCTTTCCGGTCCCCTCTTGATTTGATGGAATTGCATGATCCATGAATGGCCAATCTCTATTCAACCTAGAGCCACGACCCCCCCCCCCACTTAATAATCCTAAATTTCTGCCAGGAGTGGAAACATCTCGTTATCTCACCTGGCTGCTGTGGATTGCCCTCATATCCATGATTTCATGCCAGGATCAGTGGCAACTCCTTTATCTGGAAAACCCCCTCCTAGCAGAAATATGAACAATTGCTATCCTTTGTCCACTCCTGGTTTACAGAGACCACTTATTCCCCATCCTTAACTAATTTTGAGGTTCTCCTCCTCTATTAGGCCTCATGCACGCCACAGTAAAATAGCCCGTAATCAATTTATATTTACTGCCGACGGACATCTTCCTGTATATTTACGGGAAGGTGTCCGTGCCGTAGAAACTTTCCCAAAAAAATAGGACATGTCTTATTTTTTTATTTTACGGACCGTGCTCCCATACTTTATAATGAGAGCATGGCCCGTAAATGTGAACGGTTGTCCGCGGCCGTGCATATAATTACGGGTCGTAATTACGGGCACGGTTGTGTGAATTGGGCCTTAATCTGCACCCCACCGTCCCACTTCACAATTTACAGTCTCTTGTTTCAATTTACCAATCCCAATTTTCCTGTTTTCTTGAATAAATGAACTCTGCATAGCCCTTGCAGATCAGGATAAACATAAAGTTTATATATTGACCCGCTTTCTTTCTATTGCCTGTAGAGCCTAGAAATGCAATTTCAAAATATCTTCAGGTGATATCACTGCCCTTCAGCCATTCCTGTTATCCTTCAGTACCGGACACTTGCTAGGGGTGTTTGAGCGATGTGGGTACCTAAATGCATATCTGGTAGACTTTGCCCATTTTATACCCTCCTTGGTCTCTTCGGTAGATGAGAAGGTTTGTGAAACCACACTGCTACGCTTTGCCTCATTGGCACTTATCTCAAATGGCCATGGCTCATTGTCTTCTCTTAAGAGTAGTGTCCTCTATTACCTGCTTATGTCAGTATATATAGCCATAAATATCCAGCAGGGACAAACTCAACTGTCTTTATAATGTAATTTCAAGTTGTAATGAAAATTCTTTTGTACTTGAATTTACTTACAAAGGCTCTTTTCCCAATAGGGTCACAGCTTCCTTAAAGAGGCTCTGTCACCAGATTTTGCAACCCCTATCTGCTATTGCAGCAGATAGGCGCTGCAATGTAGATTACAGTAACGTTTTTATTTTTAAAAAACGAGCATTTTTGGCCAAGTTATGACCATTTTTGTAATTATGCAAATGAGGCTTGCAAAAGTCCAAGTGGGTGTGTTTAAAAGTACAAGTCCAAGTGGGCGTGTATTAGGTGCGTACATCGGGGCGTTTTTAATACTTTTACTAGCTGGGCGCTGTGAAGAGAAGTAACATCCTCTTCTCTTCAGAACGCCCAGCTTGTGACAGTGCAGATCTGTGACGTCACTCACAGGTCCTGCATCGTGACGGCCACATCGGCAGCAGAGGCTACAGTTGATTCTGCAGCAGCATCAGCGTTTGCAGGTAAGATCGACTTACCTGCAAACGCTGATGCTGCTGCAGAATCAGCTGTAGCCTCTGGTGCCGATGTGGCCGTCACGATGCAGGACCTGTGAGTGACGTCACAGATCTGCACTGTCACAAGCTGGGCGTTCTGAAGAGAAGAGGATGTTACTTCTCATCAGAGCGCCCAGCTAGTAAAAGTATTAAAAACGCCCCGATGTACGCACATAATACACACCCACTTGGACTTGTACTTTTAAACACACCCACTTGGACTTTTGCAAGCCTCATTTGCATAACTACAAAAATGGTCATAACTTGGCCAAAAATGCTCGTTTTTTTAAAATAAAAACGTTACTGTAATCTACATTGCAGCGCCTATCTGCTGCAATAGCAGATAGGGGTTGCAAAATCTGGTGACAGAGCCTCTTTAAGCTCATAACAGAGCCATGACAGCTATGCTGGATCTGTGAACAAATCCTGATAGATCCTGTTGACATTTATTGTAGTGCATCAGGTTTCTGTTGGGGTTCCGGTATTTTTGATGGCACGAATAGTGATGCTATTGACTGAAACAACAGAATATAGTGCTCATTGAGGTAAAATGACAGATATTATACCTCTTTCTAGGCTCACTGATGGCAGGTCCAGGTTTCATAGATGAAGCATTTAGGCAACAACAGCAATAGGGATGAAGTCTGCTGGTAGCAAGGCATAAAGGAGCTTGAAAAGATAATACACCTCTGGCCTAAGATACCATGAAGAGTAACAAACAGAGAAAAGTAAATGACCATTGGAATAAACAGAAACCCAATCCATTTACAATGTAACATTTTGCAGAGTCAAGTGCTGCAACCTTCAGCTTCATCCTTCAGCGCATAAATTATATTTAAATGCATTGTTATAATGAATGTAGTGAAAAGATATTTGTCATGATAAAATCCTCTAGATACATTGTGAATTTCCCTCAAATAATGTATGATTTAGCTACTCCAAACAGCCCCCCCGCCCCATCAACATTATGCATATATATGAATGTTCTCAGCCTGTCAGCTGTTCTGCAGGAGCCCACATAGTTTTATAGATAATTGTCTGCCCTGATAGAATTTCTGTTGAATCAGTCATTTCTCAGAATAGATCACTTATTTATGAGACTGTTGATGGCAAAACTTGCCTGCAAGGAAGAAAAATGGATATAAATTTGATCTTCTCCACTCTTTAAATGAAAAGGTTTGTTTGAATTCGGGAAATCTTTATTTATTTTTTTAAACAGAGATATACTGATCATTTAACAGGCAGAATACAAGTGTTATTCCTCCTTTTCATCATTACTTATATTGTATAAACATCTGCTAAAAGTATTCCAATTCCGCAATCATCTAAAAACACAGATAATTTTGTATGTATCTTAAGAGTTCAAGAACAGCAACTGCACTGCTCTTTTTTATTCTTCAATATCTTACATTCTGAATAAAAACAATTCCAGTCTAATCAAAGAATGTCAGCGCATCCAATCTCAACAGGGGAGAAAAACAAAATGTCAGATGTGTCTTTAGTCATTGGAAGAAAAGCCTTATTAATACAAATGCAAATTCATCCAATAGCTGAAGATCATGAATGCAACATGAAGTGTATAGACAATGAATTCTAATTTTAAAGCATAAAGCCTTATTTAATAACATGGTGCCAAATGCACAAAATGAGCTCTAAATACTATGATAACTACAACCTTACAAGCTGGGAGCTCTAATCTTTGCCATCCTTTGCAGCTCACCATCCAGTAGCCATACTATGAATATAATCATCTGCTTACCATATCAATTATGCTTAGTCACTTCATGCATAGGCTTTTTTCCTTATTTTTCCTTATTTTTCCTTATTGAGTTAGCCACTTGACTTTTGGACATACAGTTATACTTTTAGCTTTATTTTTATATTAACATAAAGATTTATCAATGTATTTAAAGTTGTAGTCCCACCATTTAATATCATATTCATTGTATGGATCATCTAAAAACAAACAAACAATGAATATATGTCATTTACGTGCTGTCAAATAAGTGATCCGGTGAAGAGTTATGCCATTTACTTACATAAAATGACACTACCTGGTGTTCAAAGTGTTTAGCAATGCACACATCCACCCTGCGAGCTGAGTGCTGGTGTACACGCATGCTCAGTTATAGCCAGGTCTCTGCATAGTGATTATCAGAAATTTCTGCCCTGCTTGTCAGGGAAGGAGCAGAGCCTCTGCAGTAACATGGCAGTATAGAGAGGAGAAGTAATAAGGGACTATATTGTCAACTGCCAGAGAGGGAAGGAGACTGATTCTGCTCAGAGTTCCTCCCCCAGCAGCACAGATTAGCAGTAGCACCAAGGGGGACACATGGAGGCAAAAAAAAAATATCAAATGATCAACAAGTACATTTCCTTATGCTAGAAACACTGCAAATTTTAAAACAGCTATTGACAGCATTTCAGGACTATTGGTATGAAAATAATTTATGGAATTACTCCCTTAAGCCAGTTTTCTGGAATAAATACATTGACAAAAATGGCTACCAGCCCAAAAGCTCCTGCATCACTATTTCTCACACGTAAGACTGTACTGCAAAACGTTGGCTGAGTTTTAGAGTGCCATTGACTATAAAGTTGATTTAACTTCGCACCAAATTCATCGACAGGGTATGCTCCCTGTGTATGAATATGGACTGTATTAATAAATCTCCCCCAATATATACATATATTTGATGATATCACTCTTAATATCTCAGGTGACACCAGTAATAATCTTAATGATTACAGACTTCACAGAACATTGATTGTGTTATCAACAACAATAGTAGTTATTACATAGATTATGGCAATTTGTAAAATAATTATAATAAGTAGAGGTTTTTTTTATGTGATGTAAAATAAATAACTACATGTTCCATTGAGCCAATAGGAATTCAATAAAATTGTGGGTTCCTGTGACTTTATCTTTATGATACTTATAAGCTGGGTAGCAATAATGTAGTAAGAGCTGATGCACTGTATGTCCCCAACATACACATATACTATTAGTTATCACCAATGCTCCGCAGCTCTGTCTAAACCAGACATGGGCAAACTACGGCCCGCGGGCCACATACGGCCCGTTAGGCTTTTTAATCCGGCCCGCCGAACTTGTCCAAGATATATCCGTCCTCAGCAGCTGCTAGTTCGCGCAGGAGGACGGATATATCCGTCCTGTGATCGCGCGGGTACTGACAGTTTACCCACACGATCAGCGGCAGGAGCACGGCTGTTATACACAGCCTGGCTCCTGCTGCAACTGCCGGAATCGAAGCACGCGCCGATTCCGGCAGTTTAACCCATTAAATGCCGCTGTCAACAGTGACAGCGGCATTTAATGTGTTTGACAGAGGGGGGAACTCCCTCTGTCTCCCGATCGGCGCCCCCGCAAACAAATCGCGGGTCGCCGTCGGGTTTCCATGACAGCCGGGGGTCTAACAAAGACCCCCAGGTCTGTCTTCAGCATCTGCCTGTTAGGCGATGCCGGAGGCATGACCTAACAGGTTGCCTGTCAGTTTTACACTGACAGGCAATAATGCTTTGGTATACGAAGTATACCAAAGCATTATATATGCGATCTGCACATCGCATAGTGAAGTCCCCTGGTGGGACTTAAAAAAAAAATGTAAAACCGTTAAATAAAGTTTGTGAAAAAAAAAATAAAAAAAATTACAGTCAAAGTCAAATAAAACTACTTTTTTGCCCCAAAAAGTGGTTTTATTTAATAAAACGGTCAAAACAAATCACACATACACATATATGGTATCCCCGCGATCGTAACAACTTGACCAATAAAATGAACACATTAATTAAACCGCCGGATGAACGGCGTCCAAAGAAAACGCAAAAAACAATGGCAAAATTCTCTTTTCTCCCATCCCCCCCATAAAAAAATAAAATAAAAGTTCATCTATAAGTCCTATGTACCCCAAAATAGTACTAATGAAAACTACACATTGTCCCGCAAAAATCAATCCCACGTACGGCCACATCGACGGAAAAATAAAAAAATTACGCCTCTTGGAACGCGGCGATGGAAAAACAAGTAATTTTTTTCTAAAAGGGTTTTTATTGTGCAAACGTAGGAAAAACATATAAAACCTTTACACATTTGGTATCCCCGTAATCGTGCCGACCCATAGAATAAAGTTAACATGTTATTTACGCTGCATAGTAAACGGCGTAAATTTATAACGTGAAAATTAATGCTGGAATAGCTGCTTATTTTCAATTCTCTCCTAAAATAAAGTTAATAAAAGTTAATCAATATATTATAAGCATCTAAAAATGGTACAATTACAAAATACAACTCGTCCCGGAAAAAACAAGCCCTTATACGGTGATGTCGACGGAATAAAAAAAGAGTTACGACTCTTGGAATGCGACCATGAAAAAACAAAAAATAATCCTTGGTCATTAACGTGCAAAATGGCCCGGTCATTAAGGGGTTAATGTGGCGCGTATTTCTCTTTATTTCACTTTAATTTTCACTTCGTTTCACGTCACCATTAAGCCCTTCGGTTTTCAAAGAGTACAATATCAGCCGTCACTTTGCCACGAAGCATGCAAACTATGCTAGCAAGCAGTCAACACAAGAACGGGCGGCTACTGCTCAGAGGTTGGCAGCTAATTTACAG
The DNA here is from genome assembly GCF_050947455.1 of Rhinoderma darwinii. Lineage (NCBI taxonomy): Eukaryota > Metazoa > Chordata > Amphibia > Anura > Rhinodermatidae > Rhinoderma > Rhinoderma darwinii. The sequence continues at coordinate 58,598,034 of NC_134687.1, forward strand.
AGTCAACAGAACTTTTTTCTTGATAAATCACAGTGCGTATGTTATTTTAATCTATTTACATTTCCTCCTCCCAGTATCTGCGAAATAGTATGTAAATGCCATATCTTGCATATTCCTTGAGACAAATTTATTAACTGATAAGGGCTATTTTTCACATTTGAAAGACAGTTAATAAATTGGGTTGTAGTGTTCTTACTGTGCTATGAGGTTTGCACACACTACATTTAATGCTTTAGTATATCCGGCCCAAACACTCCCTCCAAATGCTCCTGGCCCGGCCCCTCTGTCAAATTTTAGAACCCATTGTGGCCCGCGAGTCAAAAAGTTTGCCCACCCCTGGTCTAAACAGTTCTTCTGAGATGGGTTGTCTGATATAGAATGAATTCTTTAATTATAGTAGTAGAATCGAGTCTCCGTGAAGTTGGCTGTTCCTCAGGAACTCTTGATGTGATTGTGTTTGCTGAATTACATGTATACTGTAAAGATGTCAGAGTTCAAGAGCAATGATTGTCCTCTAATTACTGTGACCATAAATGAGGCCGGTTAGAATTGGAAGCAGTCAGGAAATATTCACATTTAATATATCTGAGTTGCAAGCTAAGTGGATGCAGGTGGTTTTCCTAGTCACCTAATGCTGTAAATTAGTCCACTCTTCCTAGACATCTGTTATGAAATAATGCATAGAACTTTAGTTTCTTTAATTACAAATTCCGGGACTAGTGCTACTAAACATTGTTCTGATTTTTTTCCTCTTAATGCAACCTGTACTAAAAAGGGCTTGTTTCTTTTAGTTCCTAACATAACATGATAACTTGGAAGACATGCTAATTTCTTCTAAAACCCCAGATATTTTAATCTTGTCTTAGAACCTATGGATAAGTTGAGAAACTAAATTCTAGTCTATTTGATTTAATGACACAAACAGAAAAAATGGGACATAAAGATCATCAAAACCACAAAAAAGGCCATACTCACTAGGTAGGTGGGTGGGTGAAAACCCGTTCCCATCAGGACGCAGACGGGTCAAAGAATGCTGCAGAAGGAGTGTGCATTAAGTAGTGATAGCCCCTCCCACTAGTCTTGAGGGGAGTGGCGGACTAAGTGCTCAAAGGTGTGCGATAAATGAGTGTCAGTGTAGTGCTAGGGTGTGAATGGATGGTAAAAAATAAATATGTATGTATGAAAGTGTGTAATAATGTAAAAAAATAAATAAATAAATAAATGTGATAAATAGGGGTCAGTGCTGTGAATAGTACATGGGGTGTCAGTACTATGTGTAATACGTGGAGGGATAATGTGCTGGTCGTCAGGCATGGCGTATCTTGCCGAATAACAGCCTATTTGTAACGCCGCTAGTGTTAGCTAAAGCGGGCTGCTCTGCATTCCAAACCAAACGCCAGCACATCATGCCCTCCCAGCATATAAGACCCGGCTGCGTCCTGAAAAAAAGTGTAGTATACGTAGTAAGAAATATCCATGAAACATGGGGTATTAGTTGTTATTTTGGCCAAAATACGCAAAGCTCGCAACCCAACGTCAAGGGTCCCCAGTGCCTTGCGAGTCCCTAACCAGAACTTTTCGTTCCTAATTTAAAAACACAAACAGAAAAAAAAACATTTTTTACATTATTACACACTTTCATACATACATATTTATTTTTTACCATCCATTCACACCCTAGCACTACACTGACACTCATTTATCGCACACCTTTGAGCACTTAGTCCGCCACTCCCCTCAAGACTAGTGGGAGGGGCTATCACTACTTAATGCACACTCCTTCTGCAGCATTCTTTGACCCGTCTGCGTCCTGATGGGAACGGGTTTTCACCCACCCACCTACCTAGTGAGTATGGCCTTTTTTGTGGTTTTATTTGATTTAATGGTAGGTTTTCACCCTCTATGTTTTTACTACAACAAGGTCGGTCCATCATTAAAAAATGATACAAAACGAGTGCCCGATAGAAAAATAGAAAAAACTTTTTCCACTTGCTAATCTAGTCTGATTTACATAAAAATAATGGAGGCAATATAATAAAACTCTAAAAATGTTAAACACCAGTTTTAAACCAATTTACGTTGGCGGAAAATGCTCCAAACATTTTTAAGAGGTACACACCTCTAAATTTGGAGCAACTTTAGCTGTCCATGTGACTGACATGTAAATCTACACCTGCTGTGACAGTTTTTGGCATGAATTATGGGAAATCTTCTGTTCCGGCAGAGACCCTGTCCCCTCTGGCTAAATCCCCTTCCCATGTTCTCAATATTTTCAAAAAGTAGCGAGAAAAGTCAAAAGTTTAAAATTTTAGCACAACTATGGCGTGCGCCGAAAACTGCAACTTTTTTTATGGCAGAAAACTGTTGTAAACCTTTTGAAATATTCCCCCCAATAATTAAAAATAAAAAACAATCACACAAAAAGAAGTACATAAAGCACAAATTAACAATTTTATTCCTACTGATTTTGGAGTTATTTTCTTTTTCATGCCCTATTGGTTATACAGTATTTTACTGTTTTCTTTTATCTCACTTATCTGCTTCTAAGCATATTCTATCCCATACCAAGATAGTTTCATCACCATCTTGGTATACAGTAACTATGCTTAAATTTGGTTAAGGGGATTTTCCAGGACTTTTATATTGATAGCCTATCCTTAGGATAGGTCATCAATATCAGGTCCAAGTCTACAGACCAGCTAACTAAAGAAGCCACGGCGACAAACGTCATCGCCTCTTCAATGTTTACCAGGCACAGCGCCGTATACTTCCGTAGCAGCTGTGCATTGGATTGCAGATCAGTCCCATTTACTTGAATGGGACTGGAACTGCAATCCCAGCCACAGTTGCTATGGAATAATAAGGCGCTGTGCCTGGAAACTGTGAAGAGGTGGTGACGGTCGCCCCTCAGTGTGTTGATGGTGGGGGGTTTGGGGACTCAAACCCCAACTGATCTCAAATCAATGGCCAATACTAAGAATACACAATCAATATAAAGTCCCAGAGAACCCCTTTAAGGACTCCAATTTCTCATTAAACCAACCAATTCAATGCAATATCGCAACATTCTGCTAATATCTTTGACACGCTCCAATCCATATCACAACCACTCGGTGGTCATACATACAAACATATAGCATAGACATCTCTTGACAGAGTATCGAGAAATCATGGTTTGTTTTTTTAAGCAGCTCACCTCGTGCCGCACATCTCAGTATAGGTTGAGATAAGAGAAAAGTTAAGGAAAGAGACATCTGTAGACTTGTGAGCCCATATTGACTGTGCAGTCTGTGTGTGAGTCCATGTACAGTATAATAAAATGTTCATCACTTCCAGAGTCAAACTGGCCCACAAGAATACTTAAGGATCCTCCAATGGGTTCAGGTTCTTATGCAGTAATAATACTCAAAGTTCCAGAAGAAGACAACACCATATAGAGCTGACTTTGGAGCTAATCACTAGAGTCTATGGTTCCTATGGGTTGAATTGCAAATCACCTATTAGATATTATTGAAAGTTGATGTTCTGTGTGTACAATGATAACACATTTTTTGATGCAATTCAAAATAAGTGAGCGCATGTTCTGTATAGATGGGTGGTCTCCCTGAATAATTTCCAGAGTAGCTCCAAGGAATCCCAATCCAACACTGATCACTGCACATGAAACTCATAGATATTTGAATGCCTAATAATTTCCCAATATTATCCAGGATTTGAATGTCATTCCTTAAATATATTTAAATGAGGGGATAAACGTGACTTGTTCATCTGTTCAATCATCTTGCTTTATACTGTATTGGTTATGTCAACATCTTTGGTTAAACTATTTCTTGTTACAGAGATTTACACTAGACTCTAACTTTGTAGTGCCCTGTGGCGGTTGTAAGTGGTAAAAGATTTACAACTACTTCAAAACACATTGGCAAATTATTTATTTATTTATTTTACTGTCTTTGCCTCCGTATTCCTCTGAATCTCAATGATAAGTGCAGCACGGAAACAAATAAAATAATGATGGACAGGGAGAGAGAATTTCATTTCCTTGCATCTTTCTTTTTTTACTTTGAAGCCAGAACACATCTTCCTACCTAAAATAACATAAGTCATTCTCTTCCAACATAACGTATCACGATTTCTCTGCTACAAGTCTTCTTTGTTCATATGTGATACGTCCTCCCTGTGGCTCCTCCTCCTTGTTCTTTATCTATTGTTTGTCTCTGGATTCAATTTTTTTGATTCAAACTTACGTTTGATGTGAAGTTTTAAAAGTTTATAAAATGCAGAATATCCTTACTTTATTGTCTAATTTATATAAAATAAGACTCTACTCATTCCGTTTCTGAGTATTACTTAAAGTGGCTTTCAACCCCTAAGAACAATGCCCATTATGACAAAATGTCTATAAGTAACAAATGCAATCTGCTTAGCTATATATTTACCAGCCAGTCATTGGCTGCAGTGATATTGTTAGAATGAAAAGTGAGCTAAAAGTAGCATGTATAATAATATACATACATAAAAATATAATAGATACAAATCACTAGTCAGACCACACCAGGAATATTTTGTAGAATTTTGGGCACCTGTGTACAAGAAGGACATAGCTGAGCTGGCCTTAAAAGTAAAAAATAGAAAATCAAGAAATCGAGATTTCAATACTGACGCCAGCAACATAGATGTATAAGCAACACAAATATCGGTCATTGAAGGTTGTCATTCTAGATGACAACGCCATAAGTTAAAATGACAAAATCGACAGTCAATATCTGACCGCCATGGTCTGGGCTTCTATTGATGGGATGTAGATTTGTCATGTGACATGAACGACTATGCAAGACTGCACCCGACAATGATAGGAAAAAATACAACACAGCAAATCTTTTCCACAGATATCTGTCTTCAGGTTATGTCTGTCACACTTGTTCATGTCTGAAAGTCGGCAGAAAATGCTCTAAAGCTGCCTTTTCAGTCGTCCAAATTATCTAGTGTGTGGTTTTACTTATGAATGGATGTCCTGTGCTGGAAATGGTCTTGCCTTAAAAAAAACCATATTGCTGATCCTTAAGAGGCTGGATTATGCGGTTCTTTACATTTTCTGAAGTATGTATTGTGCAGGTAATGGAATGTCTTTAGTTTATAGGGAAAACATCTAACATAGATTTTCCCATTAACTTTAGCAATAAACTTCTAACCTTAGTCCTTGTCTCTAAGCACTATTTTATTATATATACAAACTACTTTATTAAAGTCATCTATTTACATGTATAATGGTATAAATACCATTGAAAGGTTTCGCTACCAAGAACACGATCACTAAGAGCAATACAATTATAGGAGATAAATTTGATCAGGTGTTGGGAAGGATCATCAGAAGCTGGACTGGATCCCTTTGCAATTTCTGGACTCTGGATTCTACTTTTATGGGGATTTTATAAATTCGAGTCATAATACAAGAAGGAAACGATCAGAGCTTCAGGCATGTTTGATATATTAGAATCATTTATCATAATAGGTGAACAAGATAACAGTCGATGGAACTATTCTATTCACCAATTGACTCTTAGTGTATTTGTCACAAAGCATGGACAGCTTAAATATGTTCTTAAAGTGTTAAAGCAAAAGGTACAGTGGCATACCCTCCATAGGGACACAGCACGTGGCTTCTTTGGGGCACATTTCTTTTTGGGACACTGTCATAGTGGCTACCTGCAGCCACATCTAGGGGAGCTCACTGCATACAAATTTCTATAGCTCCCATTGAGTTCAAACTATACAGTCAGCTCCCTCAAGTGGTTGCTGCATGCAGCTAGAATGATATATTATGAGCTTATTCAGCACAGAATATGGAACCTAAAAATGGATTGGTACATTTTCATAAAGCCGTAGTCCATTTGGCAGGGCTCTCAGCGAGGAGTTGGGCCCATTCTGAGTTTTGCCAAGCACCTTATGATTTATTTGTACATCCCTGCATGGTGCCTAGTCTACTAACGAAACATTCCTCCAACCATATTAATCGGTGTAGTAGGTGGTGTAGTGTGGAAAAACTTTATTTATTTTTTGCTCTGTGTAATTCAGCCACGTTAAATCCTGAACATTTTCTTTTGGTCAAAATTCAGGAACAAGTGTTTATTCAATAATGTAAATGAAATTCAATCTGCCTTATACAGCCTTTGAATTGAGGTCTTGCACAATTGGTCTTTATTTTAATTTATAAGATATTGGCCTCAAAAGATGAGCGACTGTGCCCATAGTGTGACTATAGTGTTGCTCCAGTTTTCGGAACCTACTGAACAAATTTGCTTATTGTTTGTATTTTATGATCGCAGCGTTAATTCTATATTTAGAGTAGGCATATCACAAGCACACTTCAGTGGTCAACATACTGTATAAACTTTTACTTAGTTCATGTTTCCTATGTACATAGATTGTAAGCTCTAGGAGCAGGGAACTTTTGTGGTGTCCTCCAATGCCAGTCTATTGCAATGTCCACCACTGCTTTGTATTTTTGTATTCTTTTTATTTTATCCTTTTTTTTTGTCTGATCAAATGCTGCCTACAGCCAATACAATGCTTGCCAGTGTTTGACTAATAAATTATAAAATCCAAAATATAATTTACAGTAATTATAGATTAGCCAGCGCTAAATTTGTCAGTTGTTATAAAGTTTTACATTCTCACAACTCTTTCACAATGTGTTGTAGGTACTTGGTAATCACACTACATCATCTCAATTCAAAGAGTTAATTGATAAGTTCAGCATTGCTACATCTGTAAATACCTGTCTTTTAATATTAAAAGAAAAAAGTTGTGTTTGTGATTTAACTAGAAATTACTCCATTCCTATTCTTCAACTCTGTACAGTTGACAGCACTGCCTTTATGTAGAATTTTCTAGTGACATTCAGAATCTTTTGTCTTACAGCCATTTCGTAGAGTGACGTTTTCTGTTGTGAGTCAACCTCAGGACCCTAATCAGGGGTCATTGCAGAGTTGCTATGACAGTGGGCTAGAAGAATCTGAGACGCCGAGTAGTAAGAGCTCCTCCGGACCAAGACTGGGTGCCCTACCACTCCCAGAAGACAACTATGAACGAACAACGCCGGATGGCAGTGTTGGTGAGGCAGAGCATATGGAAAATGGTAGGGGCATACACATACACATGTACTCTGGGAGAACAAGTAAAAAGTAGAGTTAGTTCTATTACCTTGGATGATTTAGGATAATATGAAGCACACATGCAAAGTGTACATACAAATCCACTGTCACACTGTAAGTAGTCATTTCAATGATTACATATGTGTCTAAGTTTTTTAAATTCCATGAATTTATTTTGTATCTCAACTTATTACTTGAAGTTGTATAAAAGAGGAATTGGCTTGCATATATCATGAGTACATGGATTGGTCTGATATGTAAAAGTAATCTAATATGAAATGGTATGTACACCTTTGCATCCATGTCTTTATTGCTCCATTGCAAATTAAAAATAAAAAAGAAGCAACTGGTAAATAGTCTTGATAAAAAAAATAAATGTAAAAAAATTGTGACGTTTTGTGACGACAGCTTCTATGCAGAGCTATATGTATGTATGGTTATAGACTACAACCAAATCCTGTGTATTCTGATCCCGCAGTCATCCCCTTTTCCATCTATCTTCTACTTCTTGCTAACTTACGAAATGATAGATAGCAGAATCAGACTACTCAGGGGATGCTTGGTTGTAGTCTGTTACCGTGGTGACACAAAGGTCCCAATAGTGTACATACCATTTAAGCATTACGTCAGAGGTTCATAATTATTAGTTTGCTTTATATTTCACCATTTTGTGCTTCTTTTTGGTTTTCTGTCTGGTACATGGTAATACATAATAATATAATCTCCACATGGAGTATTCAAATCAATCTACCTATTATTCCTATTTTATTATATGTTGGCATGAAGTGCACATATTTTGTTAGTCTCTGCTTTCTGTATTAGTATTTTTCAAACGTAATAGAGCAAAGGAAATACCTCATATATGCAATAATACTAACATCTCAGCTGAAAGTTAATATTACTGAACTAAATCTCAGCAATCAAGTATTCTCTAAGTGCCTGTGCTGTAGGATGTTCCCATAGATATAGTTGAAGGTTGTCATGGTAAATGAGTAGATTGGATTTAGTGCAATGCCGAGTTGCATCTGCAAGTCATAAAAAAGCCTTGAAGTTGAAGAGAGAAGGTGCTTGACATATATAGAAAGAAAGGACATTCTAAAGGCATGGGGTCCTGCACAGAGAAGGAAGAGGTTCTTGAGCCGAACATAACAGTAAGATAATGGCATGTCTTACAGCGAGGGAGAAAAGACTGGAAGGTTAGACAGTGGAATGAAGTATGAAATGGCGCATTCAGACTATTTACAGACAAAAGTTGTCTTACTATATACATTCTAAATAGTATGAATGGCTGGTTTGTTATTTTACATATATAGACGGAGAAGCTCTTGACACGTACATTTCATGAGCATTTCTTAAGAGTAGAGATGGTAGAAGCGATTCACTAGGTTTGAGATTTACATTAAATTAGTGTATGGCCAGTTTCAGACATGTGTATTGTTGCCGTACATCTCAGGCCCGACCACGGGTCTAATGACCTGAACTAAGAACATCATAGGTGTCTATGATGCTGTTAGTTCTGGTCATTAGACCGGCGGTTGGGCCATGATTTGCGGCTGTAAAACAGGTGCAGAAATGCCCCCTTAGTACGCTAATATGAAACTGGTCTAATTCGCTTTTTGGAGAATTGGTAGAGATGACTATTTACAGATTTGCTCATCTATTAAAAATAAAAACTGTAAAAAAAAACACAAAATAAATACAATAAAAAAATTACTTCTAATAATAGGGCTTCTGCCTACTGGCTTATACTAAAACAGCTTAGTGTTGCAGTGGGATAGACTCATGACTCATGCTATTGAACAGTTACCATTGTATCCAGTCACTGCATACAAATTTTTATAGCTCCCATTGAGTTCAAATTATACAGTCAGCTCCCCCTAGTGGTGGCTGCATGCAGCTAGAATGATATATTATGAGCTTATTCAGCACAGAATATGGAACCTAAAAATGGATTGGTAAATTTTCATAAAGCCGTAGTCCATTTGGCAGGGCTCTCAGCGAGGAGTTGGGCCCATTCTGAGTTTTGCCAAGCACCTTATGATTTATTTGTAAATCCCTGCATGGTGCTTAGTCTACTAACTAAACATTCCTCCAACCAAATCAATCGGTGTAGTAGGTGGCGTAGTGTGAAAAACTTTTTTGCTCTGTGTAATTCAGCAACGTTAAATCCTGAACATTTTCTTTTGGAAAAATTCAGGAACAAGTGTTTATTCAATAATGTAAATGAAATTCCAATATGCCAATAATGCCAATAAGATGTCTCCCTCTTGCTGATCCCCTCTCACAGCATGAACCTCAAACACAGGCTGAGGCACAGAGCTGAATATAACACGAAACTCCTCCTTCTCCTCCTCCTCCTCCTTCTCCTCCTCCTCGCTTCCTCTCCTTCTCCTCCTCCTTCTCCTCTTTCTCCTCCTCCTCCTTCCTCTCCTTCTCCTCCTCCTCCTCCTTCTCCTTCTCCTCCTCCTCCTACCTGTCTATTATTTACTGATTTACACTGAAGGGAATTGTATGGGATTAAGGACAGAGAGCATTCAGAAAAGGAAAGGAAAGGGGACCTAAAGGCTGCTGTGGAAGATTCCACTTACCCATAATAAGAAATATTACCAAATGTAATATATTTACATGTACTAACGATTTACAACATGCAAAAAAAATATTGCTTTAATAAATACCTTTAATCCTTGCTCCCTCTGGGTTTATAAATCTATTGGTGGTCCTCACAAATTGACAGCTATCTTTGTATGCACGTTCACACAGGAAGGCTTTAAAATCAGTGAGGCCACCCGCTGGACTCATAAGTCTACAGTAAGTTGGGATTTAAATCAATAAATTGCATGTTTTTCTGAATCTTTTCCTAAAAAACGTTATAATAACCAACGGCAGATTTACTACTGTGTCTGGGTATAGAAAGTTTAAAAAAAAGTGCCAAATTTTGGTGCAAATTTGCGCAGTTCAGTGCAATTTTGATGTTCGCATCTCACTAGACTCCGTTTAAAATTGTTTCAAAAAGGGAATTAAATGTGGCAATGTGTGCCAAAAATGCGGCAAAAAATGGCACAACATTCTGCCGCAAAATAAGCCAAATCAAAAGTGGTATCATAAAGAGATTAGTGTCTTAGGGCATGACCAGACGTGGCGGAATCGCTCTGGAATTCCGCTGCGGACAGTCCGCAGTGGAAATCCGCAACGTACACGTTTCTCCTTCCACAGCTTTTTAGTAGGGTTCGTTTACATGTTGCAGACAATTCCGCTGTGGAGCATAGTCTGCGGTGCGGAATTTGGTGTCCGCAGCATACACTGGTTGTTGCGGACGTGTAGCGGACTTGTTGCGGACTCATTGCGGAATTTCTCCATGGAAAGTCAAAATTCCGCAATGAAGTCCGCAGATATTATGTGTAGAGATGAGCGAACCGGAACAACCGAACCTGGTGTCAGTCCGAACATCGTGAAAAGTTCGGTTCGCAGCGAATACGAACTTCACCGGGTTCGGCGGAACACGTATTGACCGAACCCGGCTTATGAGTCACTGATTTTCCGGTACGAGACATCAGGAGATAATCACTGTCCAGGGTGCTGAAAGAGTTAAGCGATCGGCAGTAACTGTTTCAGCACCCTGGACAGTGACTTCCGATCACAATATACATCAACGTGTAAAAAAAAATAGAAGTTCCTACTTACCGATAACTCCCTGCTTCTTCCTCCAGTCCGGCCTCCCGGGATGACGATTCAGTCCAAGTGACCGCTGCAGCCAATCACAGGCCGATCACAGGCTGCAGCCAATCACAGGCCAATCCCAGGCTGCAGCGGTCACATGGACTGCCGCGTCATCCAGGGAGGTCGGGCTGGATGCCGAAAGAGGGACGCGTCACCAAAGCAACGGTGACGCGTCCCTCTCTTGACATCCAGCCCGACATCCCTGGATGACGCGACAGTCCATATGACCGCTGCAGCATGTGATTGGCCTGTGATTGGCTGCAGCAGTCACATTGGCTGAAACGTCATCCAGGGATGTTGGGCCGGATGTCAAGAGGGACACGTCACCAAGGAAACGGCCGAGAGGCCGGACTGGAGGAAGAAGCAGGAAGTTCTCGGTAAGTACGAACGTCTTTTTCTTTTTTTTTTTACAGTTTGCTCTATATTGTGATCAGAATTCACTGTCCAGGGTGCTGAAAGAGTTACTGCCGATCAGTTAACTCTTTCAGCACCCTGGACAGTGACTATTTACTGACGTCGCCTAGCAACGCTGCCGTAATGCCGGGTGCACACATGTAGCCACCCGTCATTACGGGAGCTCCATACATGATTTTTATGGGCTTTCTTGAATTACAGGTTCGGTCCGAACTAGTTCGGTCCGAATCGAACTTTTTCAAGAAATTCGGCGAACCAGCCGAACCGAACTTATCATAAGTTCGCTCATCTCTAGTTATGTGTGCTGAGGAGCGTATTGGTTTTATGAACATGACATTTCTTTATTCTGGCTGGACCTATGTATTTCTAGGTCTACAGCCAGACTGAGGAAGTCAATGGGGCTGCCGTAATTACAGGGGGACTACGTGTGTGCACCCGTAATTATGGGTGACTACGTGTGTGCACCCATAATTACGGGTGACTACGTGTGTGCACCCGTAATTACGGGTGACTACGTGTGTGCACCCGTAATTACGGGAGCGTTGCTTGGCAAAGTTAGAAAATAGTCACTGTCCAGGGTGCTGAAAGAGTTAAGCGATCGGCAGTAACTGTTTCAGCACCATGGACAGTGACTTCCGATCACAATATACATCAACCTGTAAAAAAAATAGAAGTTCATACTTACCGAGAACTCCTTGCTTCTTCCTCCAGTCCGGCCTCCCGGGATGACGTTTCAGTCCAAGTGACGGCTGCAGCTAATCACAGGCTGCAGCGGTCACATGGACTGCCGCGTCATCCAGGGAGGATGCACTGATAGAGAGAAGGGAAGCCCTCTTCTCCTCAATACGCAACGGCTAGTCCGCATCAATTTAATGCCCATTTTAGGCAAAGCCGCAACAGAATCTGCAACGCAGATTCTGTGCGGCATTGATGCGGACAGTGGCGGAAGAACTCCGCCACGTCTGGGCATACAATAACAGGTCATGCAACATGCCAAAATTATCATGCAGCATGGAATTGCCGTTTTTTCCACTGTTTTTTATACGTTCTTAGGTAACTTAGTTCAGATTCTGCAGAAAATAAGGGCACGTTCAGATGTGGCAGAATTTTTCCGCTGCAAATGTTGCTGCAGATTTGTGGAAATTACGCAATGAATCTGCACCAACATTTGCATATTTGACAGGTAATTCAGACTTTGCAGATATCACAGCGGACTTGCCACAGATTTCAGTTTATGCATTGCAAAGGCTGAAATCCGCAGTGAAATTCCGTTTCTTCTCCGCAATGGAAAGTGCATGCTGCTGAGGGAAAAATCTGCACTGCAGCCTAATTTCCGCAAAGTAATTTTCTGCAACATCTGAACTAACTTTCATAAAAATGTATAGAAACAAATGAAAAAAAACGGCCGCTGCAGAATTCCACTGCGGACTGTCCGCAGCGGAATTCCACAACAATTCCGCCACATGTGAACGTGCCCTGGCAGTGCGGAATTTTCACTCTGTAGCATGCACAGTCTCTTGCAGAGAAGCAGCAGATTTTAACTGCAGATTTCAGCCTTTGCAATGCACAGCCTGAAATCTGTGGCAAGTCCAGTGTGATATCCACAACGTCTGAATTACCTGTCAAATATGCAAATGTTGCTTCAGATTCGTTGCGTAATTGCCGCAAATTTGCAGCAACATTTGCAACAGAAAAATTCCGCCGTCTGAACATGGCCTAAGAAATGTTACTTATTTTGTGTCTGCCTCAAAACAGGAGATTCGGACCTCTGTAACAGAAAAATGTCACTACAATCTCTATAAAAATGTATTATAAAATAAATCAGCATAGAATTTTGGAATAAAAAATAAAGTTTTTAAAGGAGGACGTTCACTATAAAGAAGCAGCTGTGGGATGAAAGGTTCCTAGGTATTCTTTTATGAAAAAATGCATTGTTCTTCCGCAATCATGGTTAAACATCTGGATTTGAATGCCGCAGTCTTTCCTCTTTGGAGATATAGGAAAAGTTACTAAAACATGTAAGGCCCCATGCACACGAACATGCTTTTGTGGCCGCAATTCCCCCGAATATCCACTGGAGAATTGCGGCCCCATTCATTTCTATGGGGCTATGTACACGACCGTAGTTTTTACGGTCTGTGCATGGCCCGGGAGCCCGCACTGCAGAAAGAACGGACATGTTTTATTACGGCCATCTTCTGCGGTCCGGGCTCATTGAAAATAATAGCCGCGGCCATGTGCATGGCCCGTGATTTGCGGCCGGCTCGCGGCTGACAGCCCGCTGCCGGCCGACCCGAAAATCACGGCCGTGCGCATGAGGCCTTAGGGATACAGATTGTTGCAGTCGCTAAAATCTTGTTCACTACAATGTAACATCTGCGCTGCAGTAAAATACTGGGACCAGAATGCGATAAAAATAGTACATGTAAACATATCTGTAGTGCCCACTACACCAGGTCAGGTAGTGCTGATGCAAATGTACCGAACAGTTCCAAATTTCGCACCCTCTCAATATATTCTGCTGTATATATAATCACTGCCGCTTTTTCATAACACTATGAAATCCAGTGAGACATTGCAAATTTGCCTGATTCAAAATAGAATTTTCTGCAACGTCTGAATTACCTGTCAAACATGCAAATGTTGGTGCAGATTCGTTGCGTAATTGCCCCGAATCTGAAACAACATTTGCAGCGGAAAAAATCTGCCACGTGTGAACGTGGCCTAAGGGTATGTTCACACACTTAACAAAAAACGTCTGAAAATATGGAGCTGTTTTCAAGGGAAAACAGTTCCTGATTTTCAGCCATTTTTTAAGCAACTAGCGTTTTTTGCGGCGTAGTACGGCCGTTTTTGGAGCTGTTTTTCTATTGAGTCAATGAAAAATGGCTCAAGAAGTGACATGCACTTCTTTTTACTGCAGAATTTATGCTCCCCACTGAAGTCTATGGGCCACGTGGCATCAACACACAGAATACTCAGCATAAATTGACATGATGCGAATTTGAAAGTCGCACCGCAGAACACTTTTTGCATGACTTTTCTGCAATTTATTTCCGCAGTGTGGGCCGGAGATAAGCAAAATATCATCCACTTTGCTGCCACTGTAAATGCTGCTGATTCTGAATTTCGCAGTATTCCGTTATGGAAATTCAGCAGGGCAGACGTGGCGGATTTGATGCTGATTTGTGATGCAGATTCCACACTGCAAATCTACAGCAATTTACATTACAGTACAAGTGGATGTATATATACATTTTTTTAAATCTGCATGGTAATCAAAGCATGCTCAGTCTTCTGTAGAGAAGCTCCAGATTTTCACTCCAGTTTTGACACTTTGCAATGCAAATTTAATGTGCAAATATTCACCCCCTGACACCATGTGACAGACCATGTGACACATTGATTACACCCAGGGCGGCCTTATTCAACTAATCATGTGACTTCTGAAGTTAATTGTTTTGACCAGACATTATTTAGGGGCTCTATAGCAAAGGGAATGAATACATATGCACTAACAACTTGTCTTTAGTTATTTTTATTTTTTTAACTAGATTTTTATTTTTATTTTACTGTAACAATTTAGACTATTTTGTCAGGTCCATTACATGAAATCAAATTTTAAATCCATTTTAATTCAAGGTTGTAATGCAACAAAACAGGAAAAACGCCATAGGGGTGAAAATGTTTGCAAGGAGCTGACTAGTTCTTAAATTACAGGATTGGATTTCATCCAGTGCCCCCATATTTCATGGTACTATTCATATGGCTTTTTCAGGGAAACCTATACATTTCCTAGTCCTCTGTTATTCTTCCCATAGATTATTGAAAAGAGTATAAAAATATTCAGCGCTCTGCAGGCTGCACCGTGGGTGATCGGTTTAATTAAAACCCATCAAGACTTGCAACTGTAATGCATACCTGGAACTAGACCAAGTTTTAAACAGCTTTGGCGATGAAAGGCTATAGGGTGAAATTTATGATCAGGTTCAGGAGTAATGAGCCATGACATAATGCTACCACAGGCATGACAGGCCACATTTAAAGTGCAATCCTATTTAGTAATTCCAAGAATATATATATATTTGTGCCAATAGCTTTTACCATTTCCCTTTTATCCGGTCAGCGTGTTAAACCATCAAGTGGTTTTCTACTTGCAGAACATTTCTCTCTATTGAATGATCAGAATACTGATATTGAGACGAATGTTAAAGGAAAAGTCCTAATTACCGCAGTTTACTGGAGCTGAACGGAGGTGAAATGGAGCACACCACAAGCGAGACCTTGTCAAAGAGCACTCACAAGTCACGGCCCGGGTAATGCAAAGAAAATACCAGAACCTTTTACCATTTATAATATATTTAATGGCGGGTGAATCTATGTAGATAATAATTTAATGAGATTTGGAGTTCCCCATTCAGGTCACACTTAATAAGCTGTAAATATGCTCCTTTAAATACATTTTTTATGAAGAATTTGTGCACTGGCCCTGAATTCAGGAGAAAAAGCAAATCATTATTTTCTACACAGTATTAATTATTTATTCCGATTTATAATAAACCACAGTAAAGAGGGCCAAATATACTGAACAGATTTTATTGGATATTTAGATTTGATTTCAGAGTAAATCTGTGTTAGATATAATTCCAATCGTTGTTTTTTAAATCAATTAAAAAGTTATATTTATTTGAAATTTGTAGTTTAAAAATGTTGTATTTATTATTTTATGTATTGTTTTATTTATATATTTATGTTTTACTTTATTCATAAATTTATTTTATTCTTATTATTCATATACATCCTGTTTAATGTGATTTAATTTCCTAAGGGCACGTCCAGACGTGGCGGAGGTTTTCCGCTGCAAATGTTGGTGCAGATTTGGGGCAATTACGCAACGAATCTGCACCAGCATTTGCATATTTGACAGGTAATTCAGATGTTGCAGAAAACACAGCGGACTTGAAACAGATTTCAGTTTTTGCATTGCAGGGGCTGAAATCCGCAATGAAATTCCGCTTCTTCTCCGTCACAGTCAGGGCATACCCAGACGTGGCGGAGTTCTTCCGCCACTGTCCGCATCAATGCCGCACAGAATCTGCGTTGCAGATTCTGTTGCGGCTCTGCCTAAAATGGGCATTAAATTGATGCGGACTAGCCGTTGCATATTCAGGGGAAGAGGGCTTCCCTTCTCTCTATCAGTGCAGGATAGAGAGAAGGGACAGCCCTTTCCCTAGTGAAAGTAAAAAGAGTTTCATACTTACCGGCCGTTGTCTTGGTGACGCGTCCCTCTTTCGGCATCCAGCCCGACCTCCCTGGATGACCCGGCAGTCCATGTGACCGCTGCAGCCTGTGATTGGCTGCAGCCGTCACTTGGACTGAAACGTCATCCTGGGAGGCCGGACTGGAGGGAGAAGCAGGGAGTTCTCGGTAAGTATGAAACTTCTATTTTTTTTTACAGGTTGATGTATATTGTGATCAGAAGTCACTGTCCAGGGTGCTGAAACAGTTACTGCCGATCGCTTAACTCTTTTAGCACCCTGGACAGTGACTATTTACTGACGTCAACTAGCAACGCTCCCGTAATTATGGGTGCACCCACGTAGTCATCCGTAATTACGGGAGCTCCATTGACTTCCTCAGTCTGGCTGTAGACCTAGAAACACATAGGTCCAGCCAGAATGAAGAAATGTCATGTTCGTAAAACCAATAAGCTCCGCAGCACACATAACATCTGCGGACTTCATTGCGGAATTTTGACTCTCCATTGAAGTCAATGGAGAAATTCCGCAATGAGTCCGCAGCAAGTCCGCTACACGTCCGCAACAACCAGTGTATGCTGCGGACACCAAATTCTGCACCGCAGCCTATGCTCCGCAGCGGAATTGTCTGCAACGTGTAAATGAACCCAACTAAAAAGCTGTGGAAGGCTATGGAGAAACCTCTACGCTGCGGATTTCCGCTGGGGACTGTCCGCAGCGGAATTCCAGAGCAATTCCGCCACGTGTGGTCATGCCCTCAGTGCATGCTGCGGACTGAAAATTCTGCACCGCAGCCTATGGTCCGCAGTGGAGTTTTCCGCATCGTCTAAACTGACTTGCCAGAAAATTTATTGAAACAAATGTAAAAAATGGCCACAGGAGAATTCCACTGCGGACTGTCCGCAGCGGAATTCCACAGCAATTCCGCCACGTCTGGCTGTGCCCTTAGGGTAGGTTCGCACGCACTATTTACGGATGTAATTCAGGCGTTTTACACCTCGAATTATGGGCAAAAATACTGCTTGAAAGCGTCGGCAAACATCTGGCCATTCATTTGAATGGGTTTTACGGTGTACTGTGCAGACGGTCATTTTTTAAAAAAGATGACCGCGTCAAAGAAGTGCATGTCACTTCTTGGGACGTAATTGGAGCCGTTTTCCATTGACTCCATAGAAAAACAGCTCCAATTATGTCCGTAATGGACGCTGCGAAAAACGCCTGCACATGCCATTATGTCAGAAATTCAGGAGCTGTTTTCGCCTAATGGAGCTGTGATAGCTATGCGAGATCTGTCTGCAAACGGATACCAACAAATATATTCGGGTTCATCAGGTTCTCATATTTTTGACATCAGGAGTAGTGCTGCAGCCTGCGATATTCTTGTCATTAAGGGTATGTGCACACGGGGCGGATTAGTTGCGGATATTGCGCAACAGATTTAATGGCAGAAAAACTGCAGAGTATAAGGGCATGGCCAGACGTGGCGGAATTGCTGTGGAATTCCGCTGCGGACAGTAAGCAGTGGAATTCTCCAGCGGCCGTTTTTTACATTTGTTTCAATACATTTTTAGGAAAGTTAGTTCAGTCGTTGCGGAAAACTTTCGGAGATTTCAAATCTTATCCACACTCTGCAGAAAAAATATGCAGTAGAGAAGTGCGGAAATTGACTTGCGGTGCGGAATCTCAATCTGTAGCATATCAATTTCTCTTGCGAAAACGCTGCAGGATTTTTGCACAGAAAATCCGGCCGGAAATTCTGCAGTGTTTATGCTGTGTGTGGACATACCCTAAAAATACAGAAAAATACCAATGTGAAAAAAGCCTATACCAAGTTTGTTGTAATTTAGCTACTTTTGGTGCATTCACACCCATTTACTGCAGCTGCCAGATGTTACTTTGTAATTCATGGGATGTCAAAAAGTCCTGCCGAAACAATGTGGTTAAAGCATTTTAGTTATTTTTTAGGGAAATTAGTATTTATTTAAAATGGCATCATTTCCTCTAGTGGGA
This sequence comes from Rhinoderma darwinii, assembly GCF_050947455.1. Taxonomy (NCBI): domain Eukaryota; kingdom Metazoa; phylum Chordata; class Amphibia; order Anura; family Rhinodermatidae; genus Rhinoderma; species Rhinoderma darwinii. The sequence goes on from NC_134687.1 coordinate 58,616,587, forward strand.
TTAATGTACCCTGGCCATATACTGCCTGCAAAAATTCAGGTAATAATAGTATATTAGGGAATTGTTATATAAGCAATTCTCTAATATTTTCTATACAGTTTTTCCAATAAGCAGCTTAAAGCCTCACTCGCATTATAACTGTAGCTGCATCTTCTGCTGAAATGTGCAGTCAGCAGCAATCGATGCAGCATCAAATGGGGTCGTCCAGTTGCCAAGGCAATTATATGATGCCCAATGCTTCTCCTGCAGACCTATTTAGTCCCGGCATCATATTTAAAGTGACTGTCACATCGGACAGTCGCTTCATGAGCGGAAACAATCTGACGTGTTTTAGTAATCTAAGGCTTTATATATAAATATAAATATATATATATATATATATATATATATATATATATATATATATATATATATATAGGACCAAATGAGGCAAGTCCATATGTATAAACAATCCTCACTGTTGCGTTCATAGATGTTTCTGGTATCGCCTGTGCCTCGTTCTATTGGACGAGTACTATACACCATTGTTCGTAGTGCAGGTATATTATTAGGAATACAATGAGAAAGAAAATCTGGATTATTCTATAAACATATGATGTGAAAGGATTTAATAAAGACTTGGCTGGCAGATGTCATTGTCTGATTATATAATATAACACCATTATAGTAATATAATATAATATAATAATGCACAGTAAGATTATATAATACAGGAGCAATATTACTTGAATGAAAAGCCACATTGGGGATAAGGCTCCTAGTATGTGATCTCAATGTAAGCAATATGACTATATAATTGGATTGTCTAGTCCCTTGTCATGGAACTACACGATGACAGTCAGGTGACGTGTGTTGTATTCTTCATTATCTCAGTGACATATGATCTGAACATTTAATGACATTTATTCCTATATATTCATCCACTTGAATTGTATTTTCTACATAAACATGTGACTTGTAGTTCAATGTTGCATGCTGTAATGCCGTAAATATCCCTTATGCTCTTAGTTGGGAACAATGCAAGAAAACTTCTAATTTGCAACGCGCGCTACCTCCATGTACAGCTGTCTGCTTGTGCAAACTACTTATTTAACATTTGCTCCTTGAGTGGAATGAAAGAACTTTTTGCAGTTCAATTGAGACAAGTCTCTGATTACAGCTTTGAAACCATAAATCTAGCTCTATGATGCCAATTGTATTGCTTGGATTTGAATTCTGGTAATTTCTTCTACAATATTAATGGATCATTCTGACAGGAGTAGAATTGGAATTGAAACCTGTCAAGTATTCATTTGTCACATTTAATTGGAATCTAGGTAATCTGCAGTGTTTTGCTTGGGTAGGTTTTAATCAGGACTTGCATTGGATTTCTCATTTGACTTCCCCATAGCAAGAATACTTTGGAAAATATCCGGCTTCTTAATTGTGATTGTCTAAAATATTTGCCCCCGTTTATTAAACAAACGGAAACAATAAGCTTTCACTTAATTGATTTGATAGTTCTCTTATAATATTTGCAGAGGAAATATTTTGCGAAATGCAATAGTAACCTAAAAGGTGTCTGGAATATAAAGGTAATCAAGCCAGTTGTCATGGTACAGCTAGCGAAAATAGACCAGATTAGCAAAAGCAAATACAGGTAATGAAAACCTGCTCGCAAGTAGTTCTGATGCAGTGGCTAGCTTTCTAGTAGAAAATGACAGGGCTGTGCTTAGAGGAGATAGGGCCGCATTGTCAGAAATCAAAATAAGGTCTCCCTTGTACTGGTTGTGTTTGGTGGCATCACCCTTGAGCCAGTAGACACCTGTCCACAGGCCCTTTAGAAGCTGCCTGAGCTATTTAAATGAAACACTGAATTCTGCAGCTCATAGAGGTACACACTAATTTTTTATAATAAGGTGGAATATACCACCTTTAAAAATTCAATTATCATAGGGAAACATGGTACATACTATAATGTCAGGAGCCTTGGTGATGCCCCTTTCCTTCTTATCTTACCATGTAGGAATAAAGGAGGACATGAACTTAAGCCAGGTCATCTTGCTTATATGCCTTTTAGTAGCCGTATGGCTATGATATAGAAATGTCATCAGATCTGTTTACAGTAAGCTGGAATATTCTACCTTTAATTACTAAATTTACAATATTTTTCCTACAGAGAGAAACATGCAGAATAAATATACGTTTTATTTGCTCTTGTTTTGTATTTTTTTTTTTTTTTTACATAAAATTAACTCATTAGCTTCCACAGAATAGTCAGAAAGCTATTTTTCCATCCCATTTGCTTATGTTGTGTCAAAATGGGTTATGAGATGACATTCAGATTTATGCACGAGAAATTTATTGCAACACATTAAAATGCAAATGCTGCCATTCGTAAACAGCTTTGGTTACGTGCTTGCAATGTATACGTCCAGATTTCAGAGATTTTTTCTTTGGAATGGAATAAAATATGACAGACTGTTTTTACTTTTAGTGTATACGTGTAACAGGATCCCTCTAGCCTATCATTGAGAAGCATATTTTCTTTTTGAATATAATATTATACTCAACACTTTAATGAAATGGTGAAGAAAGGCAATTTGAAGAATTTGCACAATTACCTTTCTAGTAGATATATATCTTGTTGAACATGAGGATTATTTGCTAAATATGTATTTTAGCCTATTTTTGGGGTTTATGAGAAATTACATAATGTTTTAGGGTTTGTTCACATCAGAGGTCGGTTTCCGTTGATGGGTTCTGTCAGACCTTTTCGTCGGAGGGACCCATCAACGTAAAGGCAAAAGAAAACCATATCTTTCGTTTCCATTAGCATTGATTTCAATGGTAATGCTTCGGTTGCAAATTGTTTCAGTTTATCTCCGTTCCGTTTCCATAAAATGTTTCCGTTTTTTTGGCAGAAACAAAAGCGCAGTCGATTGTGCTATTGATTCCGCAAAAAAAACCTGAAACCTTACGTAACAGAGACAAGCTGAAACCAAGGGAAATGGAAGCATCACCATTGAAATCAATGGTAATGCAACCGGAAGCTATGGTTTCCGTTGATGAGTTCCTCCGACGGAAAGATCTGACGGAACCCATCAACGGAAACCGAACACCGATTTAAACACACCCTTATACTGTAAATACAGAAAAGGCTTACAGGGAAGGCAGAGGCGTAGCTAGGTTCTCCTGCACCTAAGGCAAAGATTCAGATTGGCGGCCCCCCAACTTATTTCCCGATGTCTTCTTCCCCCTCGCCATGTTTGCTTTCTCTACCAATCAATGAGGTGTAATTTTTTTTTCACAATTTTTTTAATATAACTCGAGCATAAAAACATTCCTACATTTACAAGTGATATAGTTAATTAATGTAATTAACATAAAAATAAATTAAAAGAAAATAAATTAAAGAGGCCACACACAGCCCCCTGTAGATAGTGCCACACAGCCCCCCTTGTAGATAGTGCCACACACAGCCCCTCTCTTGTAGATAGTGCCACACACATCCCCCCTTGTAGATAGCACACACACAGCCCCACTTGTAAATAGCGCCACACAGCCCCCTTGTAGATAGTGCCACACACAGCCCGCTTCCCCCCTTGTAGATAGCAGCACACTCCCCCCTTGTAGATAGTGCCACACACAGTCCGCTGCCCCTTTGTAAATAGCGCCACACTCCCCCTTGTAAATTGTGCCACATTCCCCCCTTTTAAATAGCGCCACACTCCCCCCTTGTACTTAGCGCCACACTGTAAACAGAGCGGTGAGCGGTGACTTATCGCTACCAATCTACCGCTTTGCCTGGTGTCACTTACCGGAGATGCCGAGGAGGTTCCTTCTGACTAGGGTTAGTGACAGCCAGGGTCGACCTTAGCTTGGATGGCGCCCTGTGCGGGACTCTCTATTGCTGCCCCCTACACAAACCAAAAATTAACCACATATATGGACACACTGGAACATATATACTGTACATACATAAAGACAGATATTTAGACATACAGGCAAATATACATACACACATTCTGGAATACATACATACAGGTAAATATATAGACGTACAGACACATATGCCCACACACCGGCAGATAAATACACAGACAGGGACATATACAAATACATAAAAGGCACAAATATACAAGCACAAAGACACATTCACAAACAGACCCATATATACCCAGTACAGATATTGTTGTAGATTTCACGTGCAGCCCTATGTAACACCTCTGATAACACAGTGATATCTCTCTGAGTACAGATAATGTAGTAGTGTTACCTGTATTCCTTTGTAACACCACAGATAACACAGTAATAACGGAGTACAGATAATGTAGTAGTGTTACCTGCAGTCTTATGTAACACCACAGATAACACAGTGATAACTCTCTGAGTACAGATAATGTAGTAGATGTTACCTGCAGTCCTATGTAACACCACAGATAACCGTGACAACACTCTGAGTACAGATAATGTAGTAGATGGTATCTGTAGTCCTATATAGCACCACAGATAACACAGCGATAACTCTCTGAGTACAGATAATGTAGTAGATGTAAGAGACAAACACATGCAGAGACACAGACACACACAGACACACACACACACACACACACACACACACACACACACACACTGTAACATATACACATACAAACACAGAGGCACACACTGTATACACACTACACACATATACACACAGACACTCACCATGTCTCCTTACTGACAGGATCACAAGTTTCTTTCAGGACAGGCTGTGGGCAAAGCTTCCTCCTCTGCTTCTCTGCTGTTATTTACTCTGTGTGTGTAACAGTAGAGCACAGAGTAGAGGCAGAGCCCAGTGGCGCCCCCTACATGCTGGGAGGGTGCAGCACGGGAGTGGACCAGTCCAGTCCCATAACCTGAGTCATCTCACCTCATGTCACTGACATGAGGTCAGGTGACAGGTAAGGTGATTGGACTGGTCCACTCCCTGGCCGTCACAGACCCCAGTCAGAACGCTGCTGAGTGATTTCCTGGCTCTTCCTAAAGCTGCTGCAGGTGTCCGACATACAGGGTGCCTATCATCACTGATCAGCTGCTCTGCGGCGCCCCCCCTTCCCTACCATCTAGTTGCGCCCAAGGCAAATGCCCCGCCTGCCCCCCCTTAGCTACGCCCCTGGGGAAGGTTTGGAAGCAAGTGATGGGGGATTATTTCTGAAATCTAATGTTGTCTTCAGTGCTGGAAATGGATGTAGAATTCAAAGAATTGATCTGCCAAATTTGACGGTTCCATATTTATGGAAGACTATTTTGATTGCGAGGAAGGTTTTGAGTTTGATGAGATGATCATAGATGAATTTACAAATCAGCTGATCAGGATGATCAGTTTACTTTGCTCCTTAAATGGGTTCTCTGCTAGAAGGGTCCCTTGACAATAAGCAGATCTCAAACTGTCCTCCTGCTGGGACCCAAATCAATCAACTGTGATCAATGGGGAAACCTGACAGTACATGTTTAATTTTCCTGCAGTGCCACCATAGGAGAAATTAAGCATTACACAGTGTCCATTAAAATTAATAGGTTGTTTGTGTAATACAGGACAGGACATATCCTCCAGAGTGAGAGACGCTCTATGTAACCACTCTCCACTCTGGCCAAGAGATGTGGATGCTGAAAAAAGAACCCCCCTATTAACTCACAATCTCCTAATATCATACATAAAAATGGGTTTTACAAACTAGAAATCCCCTTTAAGGGCAAGGCCTCCGAAAAATAAGAGTTAAAAATGGAATGGCTCATATTAGCTACAATTTTCCTTTGTACTACTTTTGATAAATTATCCCTTTTAATTTTCTTCTTATAAAACCCCGTATACAATAAAACTCATGATAGGGCTTAAAAGTTGAGGACTAGAAATGCATAAATCCCTTCTTTTTATTTTAGTGATATAAGGCGGAATTTTTAGCTACCAGTTTTTTTAAATCTATTCTTCCCTACGTGACGTTTATCTCAGTATGGTTTTGTGACACTTCTGAAGGGAAAGGTATTTATTTGCCTAATGAGGGAAGTAATTTGTCGTGGAGATAACAGCCACTAGTTGGTACTTTGCAGAAAGAATACTGTAACAGTGAATACAGTGGAAAAAAGGCTTTAGCAAATGACTAAAGTTTTTTTTTAATGTTACATTGATGGTCTTTGGTCTTTTCTGAGCATAGGCCAACAATATGTGATAGAGGGGGGGGGTCCCCGTCCATGACTCCCACATATCAGTGGAATCCGGGGGCAGTGATGCTTGCTGGAGTGCTGTAGCTCCTTTATTGCAGTACCTAATATAGTGATGTACACGGGGCCAATTCTTGCTTTTCTGCTGCCTGAGGTGAAAATTGAAATGGTGCCCCTCCCCATCCACAAAAAAATCATAAGAAATCCAAGTAGTCAACCTCTATAGGATCATTCACACTCGCAAATCAAAAAAAGATGTGTAGATGGGCTGGGAAGAGGAGAACTGTATGACGCTGATTGGACAGCGTCATACAGAAAATATTACATCCCCCCCAGAGAGAGAAGAAAGAGTCACCTCCCATTTGGCAAGTATAGCCAAATTAGCATATTCAGAAAAATACACATAACTTTGCAAATAATAAACGTTTTGAAACACAATTTACACTGTCATTTTTAGCATCATAGCGCCTATTAGATTAGTTATGAGATAGGGAATTAATAAACTAGTGACAGATCCTCTTTAAAGTGTAACTAAACTTTTAAAAACTTTTGACATGTCCAAGAACTGAGACCACCACTGAACACTAAAATTAAGTAGAAGTGCTCGCGTGAGCATTGCCGCTTCATGCCGATCAGAAACAAAGTGACAGCGCTCCCCCAAGCACTTCTGCCGCTTCGTTTTAGTGATCAGTGGGGGGTTTCAGTGCTCATACCCCCACCAATCAAAATTTCTGACATGTCACTCTGTCCAATCAGAAGTTTATTAAAAGTTTAGTTACAGGTGAAGCAGTTACACACCCCCTGACCCCGCCTTGCAGTATAATAACTATTGTAGACACTATCGGGGAAATTATTCTGAGCGTCTGACTCTGGCACTCTATGGGGGGAGTTATCCCCCCCATAGAGCTTTCAGCAGTCAGTCAGATGCTCTGACCCCCTACCTTGTAGTATAATAACTACTGAGGGCTCTATGGTGGGGATTATACTGGGGGGACTGAGCATATGATGAGGGCTCTATGGGGAAGGATAATACTGCACTCATCTTCCTGCCCCCACTAATTTAAAAGTGATCGGCTGGCGCTGGGGGGGGGGGGTATTTTACTGCAAGGGGGGGGGGTTCTGAGCATCTTGCTGACAGCAGAATGTGGGGGGAATAATCCCCCATAGAGCCCTCAGTAGTTACAATACTGCAAGGGGGGTGTTCTGAGAGTCAGACTGCTGAGGGCTCTATGGGGGAAATTATCCCCCCATAGAGCTCTCTGCAGTCAGCTAGCTGCTCTTTCTCCCCTTGCTGTATAGTAACTACTGTGGGCTCTATGAGGGGATTACCCCCCCACAGAGCCCTCTGCTATCTGTAAAATGCTCAGATCCCCCCCCTTGCAGCATAGTAAGTAGTACTGTGGGATCTATGGGAGGGATTATTCCCCAACACAGAGCCCTCTGCTGTCTGCAAGATGCTCAGTACACCTCCTGCCCCTAGCATCGGTCGATCACTTTTGAAAAAGTGGGGGCAGGAGGCTGAGCCTGAGCACAGTATGCGGTGCTCTGCCGCTCTAGTCTTAACACGGCTCCACTTACAGATCACCGCTCTGCTCCTCCTGATGAACTGTTCCTCTCCGGCGGTGCGTGCTGCATGCAGCATCAAAGAGGAGGAGTGTTCTCTAGCAGATGTGCGCCTATCGTGCCGCACGTCTGCTAATTAAATCATACTGCCCCACCTGCGCTCTTCCCCCCATCCCAACGACCTGGCAGACTGAGATTGAAACACAAAATGCCACCCCCCCTTTCTAACTAGATGGCGCTGCCTGAGGCAGCAGGCTTACCTCGCCTCGTGGCAGGTGTGGCCTGGGATGTACATATGCATGCAGGGGCTACGCTGCAGTATAAAATATAGTGACATGTTGGCATGTGTCATATGCTTATAGGTGGGTGTCCTGGGATCACACATTCATGTTCTAGCCATAGGATAGACCAACCATGTAAAGATCTGGAAAACCAATTTATAGCTTTTCAGTATAATCTTAATTTGAATTGAATATTACTAAGAAGGATAGAGTTGGTTTGAAACGACAGGAAAGTAAGAATCTTGCAGTTCAGGAGATCAAGTATAAATGGTCTTTTCCATGGGCCAATGATCAGGCGAATGAGCGCTTGCACCGACCCTCGTTCCCAATCATTGCCCTGTGTCTACAGGGCAGTGATCAGCCGAAGAACGTGCTCATTTGTCAGCTGATTGGCTCTTTTAAGAATGAAAATATTGGTCACTTGATAGCAGCAGAACTCCACATGTAAAAAGGAAATGTGCTGCCAACAAGATGCAAATATATGGGGACAAACGATTGTATTAACAACTGTTTGTCCCCATAAATTCTGATCGCTGCTCCATTTAGATGGAGCAAACGAACACCGATCGACATGTCGATCGGTACTCATTTAGAAGGCAGAAGATCTGACCATGTAAAATGGCCTAAACTTAATAGGTCAAAAAGTAAATAGGCAATTTTTTGTCTACAGATATACATTAGGAAGGCAATCAATGCTATGCTATGGGATTTGCAAAATTAAAAAAAACAGTCAATGAAGAAGACTAATATGATGGACCTTTTTAAAGTGAATCAGTCTAAGTCTGGACCAGATTGATTGAGTGTGGCAGAAAGAGTGTACATGGTAAATGTAGCATTAACGTTTTACCAATAATGAAGTAATGAGGAATCCAGGTTGTGTTTTTATAGTGGTCATGATTTCATGATTGGTTTCGGGTAACAAGTAAATGTTTCGGAGATTAGATGCAAAACTTTACCGTGCAAAATAATGTTGATGACCTTAACCTGTTTAATGCGTGAAGGACAAGCTGCAGCAAGTTTCATACATCATAATAAATATTGAACTTTTATGTATTGCTGTCTTCTAATTATTATTTGAAACTATTAAATATTTCTTGGCCAAATATTTATGAGAATATATAGAAAATGCTTGATGGTAACATGGATAAATCTATTTCAATGATTTGACTTTTCACATAAATATTGAATGTTCAAACATGTCACACTTGGCAAATCTGAAGTAAGGCCTTTGTAGTGATCTGTATTTTAACTTATATGAGTTTATTTTGGAATTTGTCCCAGAACTAGAACTGAAGTATTCTTCATCGCAATAATTTCCTGGCAGAAATAGATATGAAGAATGTAACCTTTATAAAAATATTGTCTTAATATTACTTTCCATAGCATAATCATGACAGATTGATATAATTTTTTTGATAATTAAATACATTAAATTGGAAATATATTAAATTGCAGTCTTCTTGGAACAGCAACAGAAGGCCTACTAAAGGTACAAAAAAAATTCTGCTTTGTTTCTCAAATTACAGGCCATGGTACCAGTAGTGGGAATCAATCATTTTAGAGATTATTTTAGGACATAATTAATATAAATTGAAAACTCGTCTCTCACCTGTTTCTTAATAGTTCAACCTCAAGTACCCTAAATAAATTGGACATGTAGGGACAGATGACTAGGAATCCGGGTGTTATTTACAAAAAACCCATATGTGAAACCAATGGATTATTGGAGCACTGTATGGCATGCACATAACTGATCATATGTATGGAAATGCCTCATACTGTTAAATAGCAAATTTCGAATCAACCGCAAATTTGCTAAGCTCCAGAGTCTCAATATATAACATTATAGATAGGATAATGTTGCATCCAAGTCATAGCACTGGATACCAGCAGATTTTGTGCATTTGCACAACTATGATTTAGTGGTGTGTTGCATTTATCTCAGTTGTACTTTTCTATTTACTTCTCAGTCACACTGTTACATATGTTCCTATATCTCCATCTTATATACACCTGCACAATACATGGATACAGTCAGAGTTTATTCATAATGAATGGCCTGAACCATCTCATGGTTTAGATCACGCAGTGTAAAATTCACAGCTATGTAAAGGAACAGGGCACTTTAATAGATATGGTTTTCTTCCTTTTCTACCACACAACCACTTTGGTCCTTCTCACCAACTTGAAGCCTATAGGACAATATCAAAATCTTTACAAATAAGATCCGTGCTCCCAGGCATCCCAACTTAGTCACTTTCTGTTATCTCTTCCCCTCCCATCTGCCTTCTCCCGTTCTCCCAGTTTTCAAAATTTCTGCTCCATGAATTGCCATTTGCGACATGCCCTCTCACTCATCTATAACCTACTAATTTTGCCTGAAGAAAATGCACACCCATCCTATCTGTCTAAAAGGGAGACAGACCTTAACATCCATTTCTCATCAAACCACCGCACCTGTATGTTTACCATGACACATTAGTCCTCTCTATCTAGCAGAATACAGGAATCAGGCTTTTAGATATTGATGAGATGGTACAGAGCCCACAAACTCCACAGCATTTTCCCTGTGGTTTCATCCATGTGTTGGAGATGTGGTACTCAATAGGTGATCTTCTACATACCTTTTAGAGATGTTTAAAGCAGACTGCCTTTTGGGATACTGTCTGGCATGTCACTTCAAAATTCACTGACTATATTCTCCCCAAATCCCCTAGCCTCTTCTTGCTTCATCTTTGTGACATCATCATCTCCACCTAAAATAAATCCATAATACGTCACTTAGTCAACACAGCTCGCTTCTGCATACCGGCTCTATGGAAGCAAGTTGACTCACCCACAACACACCTTCGGTTTCAGAACATTTAAGAGGTGAAACGTATGGAAGAACTTACTACCTCTTTGCGGGATACTCTGCGATCCTGTCATTACTGGTTGAGCTTTGAAAACTCTTCGAAATATGTCTCTCTGACCTTAATGCAATAATTGTATCCACAGTGGCTGTTAGTAGATTGGTTCCCACGTTCATCCATCCCCTTTCCCCTCAAAAGCCCCTCCCTTTTCCCTTTTTTTTCTCTTCTTTCTCTCTCTTCTTCCGCTCTCTTCCTTGTCCTTTAATAGGACTCGTGCTATAACTTCATACCGGTCTGTTGACCATCATTGTTTTGACCTCTGTCGTTTTCATTCATCTTTACGATTGTATGTTACCACATTGTAATTGTGACTGTACCTTTTTATTACCTTGGAAAAATAAAAACAGAATTTAAAAAAAAAACCTTTCCAAATAAAACTTATGGAAGAATACAGTAAAATAATTCTAAAATATGTAGGTATATGTTTTTTTTTGGAGGTTCAGGAGATATATTAGATAAAGTAGTGATCATGGGGGCAGACATTTTCATGGACTTCCTATGAAAGAACACTACAACAAAAGCATGTGAATAAGTCATATAGAGACATCATTTAAAACAAACAAACAACTAAGGCCTAACACGACAGAGTCCCGTCTGTAATCCGAGGAACAATAGGATATGTCCTGTCTTTCCATGGATCAGAGAGTTGGGTCCGTTTTCACGGACTAGATTCACCTGTTAAAGTGAATGGGTCTGTGAAAACTATCGGGTGCCACTTGGATGCCATGAAAAATGGCCTGAGTGGCACTCGGTCGTGTGCAACTGGTCTAAGAGAGAAAGGAAGATTTGAAAGAATCTATTCAAACTTGATATGAAGAAAGGGGAAAAAAACACAATAAGACATAGTCCTTTTTGCTTTCAAAGGAAAATAGTCTTCCTGATCACTAATAGTGACCAGACTTGACTAATGTCTCACGAAGTAATCCTCTGTACTATATTATTAACTAATCTAAACCTTTTTGAATAGGTTTTGGGAGTTATTCTAAGACCAGATCCGGAGACTATTTCACAGCTGCACAGCTCTTACAGTAAAGAACCCTTCTTGCAAAGATTGAAGCTTTTATCTTCCAGTTGCAGAGGGGGTCCTCTATTTTAATATGAGTTGTTAGTTAACAGGTATTCAAATTTTTGTATGGGCCATTTATATGTTTAATAATGCCTGCCATAATGAAGGAGTTTTCAGCACTTTTTCTGTCTTCAATCATCCCAGTTTGTGAATAGGTGATCTTAACAAGGCTTCTTGGCTTCTTTCTATAGTTTAGATAAAACATGCTAAAATAATTAATCGTCTTTTAACAAACATGACTAATTTGATGCTGAGGTCACACATTTATCTTTAACAATTATTTGCAGCACTAAGCCTGGAAATGTGATAACAACATGTTATTTAGCAATTTTTTTTGTATTGTTAAAGTGACATTCTCATCAAGAACAACACAGTGTTTTTGCAAATGAATATATTGCTTTGATGCTGTGTTTTATATTATAGTGAAAAGCCACTTTCCTCTAAACTTGCTCTTAACCAGCGGTGCCAAATAAGAGATTTCTAAATAATGCACCACAGAAATCTGACACACATATCATTTGCTTTCCATGAGGATTTATTACTGTGAATTTTTTTTCTTCACAAACTATAGGTTTAGTGGAGAAATAAGCACGTCCCCGCATAGTTCAGATCTGAAGCCTTCCTATTCACAACAAAACACTGACTAGTAATATCGGGAAACATGCAAAGCATTAATCTTCTTACTTTGTCTCTGTGGTTTCAAAATGCTGCATTAATTAACATATTGACATATTGTCTAGTCTAAATGTCGTGTTCAGAAAGGGGAAAAACAAAAGAGGAGTCCCGAGCAAGAGATTGTAGAGTCAACGCTCAAGTCGTATGTTATCGTAGCAGATTTCCATCCACTTTTAGGAAATTAGCTTTTCCTGTACAAACAATGTACTTATGGATACAGATCATTTATATACTTAGATCAGAGGTCCCAATATTGTGATAGTAATTATCATTCACCCTTTCAGTCCCAAAAATGTTAACAAATAGCAATTTTAATGGAACACATCTTAATACTTGAAGACAGTGGCAATTACTTTTTGGGACAAAGTTCCAAGAGATTTCATTGACCTTCTCTAAGCGAGTGGTGGAGATTTGTTTTCTCCTTTCATTGGGGTCTTATCAGTAATATACCTTCCAAACAAGTCCCTGTTATGTAAATATGCAGAGTCCTAGTTTCAATGTTCTAGGCCAAAGGGCAAAAACTATACCGGGGCTCTAGTCTCCCTCCAACCACCATAAATTTATATCATATAGCAATGTATCTAGTGAGGCTGTATATACTGTAGACTCTATATATGTTTTAAAATAGATTAATTTGTATAGGAATCATGGTCACATTGTTGTGTTTTTAGAAAAATATATTGCACCATTGCACCACATTCTTATACTGGTTACTTATGTGGATGAGTGTCCCAAGGTGTTAGGACTTTCTTGAGATTGGTACATATGCCACCCCAAATAATATGCAATCAAGGACAATGCTAAGAAGCAAATAGAGACCATGAAACTTGAGATGTGCACCTGAGTGGGGCCATTATATTATTCTATACAGCTTTACGGTGTTTTTTTTTTTAAATTATTTTTTTATAAAACCTTTTATTCTCATAAAGTTTCATGCAAAACTCCAACCACTGTCAGTAATTGGCATAGCCATGTTGCATCTTTAATATAAACCTCAGTCACACAACAATTAGGGAGAAAGGCAGCTGTTATTGGGCAAAGATAAATAGGGAGCCCCAGTCCAGATTAACTTCTTCCGACTACCCCCAAGGCAGTGTAGACCTGTGTGTGGACTTCACCTTTTCTCCTCCAACCGAAGTAAGGTAATGAACACGTGCCATCTCCACTGGTTGGGAAATGGGAGATTTGTTATAACCTATAATTTACTGCTATCAGGCTTCCTATCTTCTATGTACATTGGTAATTGCTTTTTAAAAAAAAATTCTTAATCTTTTTTACATTTTTAACAAAAATGACAGACAATAACTTTAAATTAAAGCTGTTGTCCGGCCATTTTTTATTGATGACCTATCCTTAGGATAGGTCATCAATATTACATCGGTAGTGGCTGTGCCAAGAATTGCAGCTCAGTCCCTATCAGTTGAATGGGACCGGAGCTGCAATCCCAGTCATAGCCGCTCCGGATGTGTACGGCGCTGTGCCTTTTAACTTGGAAAAGGCTGTGGTAACGAACGCCACAGCCCCATCAATCAGCTGATCGGCGGAAGTGCCGGGAGTCGGACCCCCACCGAGCTGATATTAATGACCTATTGTGAGTTTACTGTAGGACATTGAAGGTGGAAAAATGAGCTACTACTGAGTTTCCTCAGCAACTTTTTATTGTTTATCATGGATTACCGTATATAAACTAATCACAAAATATAGAAAGCATTTACATATTCTGGTCTATATTTATGTATAATCTGTTAAAATGATAGATAGTTGTCCTCAACACCAAGTAAAAGGATATCTTATCCATAGCTTAGTGATATCATAAAATATAAGTAGCAACTGAGGAAACTCAATACTGGGCAAAAGACCTTGAAATATGCATCTTTAGCCTGGTATGGAATTACCATCTTTTTATTTAGAAAAGCAAAATCAATAAACTGTTCTACATTTTAAAAATACCTCTTCATTCAGGGCTCTTTGATCTTAGGTCTACCTTAGTCTTAAATAAACTCTCGGAAGTGTAAAGTTCAAGGCAGCACGCAGAATTAGGTTCTAGAATTACGGCAAGGACGTTATACTTTATCTGCTCACTTATCTCTTGGAAAAAATCCTTTCTGTGCTGCAGAAAATCAGCCTCAAATTTATTATATGCTGAATAAAAGTGCCAGGATATCAATAGAATTGACAATAATATAACCTAATGCACTGGTTTACCACAGACTAACCGAAATGAATAACTCTCTCAATAATGCATAAAGTTTCGCAAACAGCCCTCCGATACTTCTAGAGAAACTGTGCTCCAGTTATTAGGATATTTATTTGCATTTTTTAAATATATGAGATGTAAATGAACACAATGGCTGCCTCAATTCCCTTATTTTAATACCTACTAATTAAACTTGGAGTAATTAAACAAAGTTTCTGTTCACAGTTTGTGTTATTAGCTTTGTTGTCTTCAATCAGTTTCATGGGGTGATTAAGAATGAGACAGTTAAATGCATCAGATTTTACTTTGAGCGTGCAAAGACTAATGCTATAATGAGCCAAGTAGTGTTTATGTAGCTGATTTTCCATCCAGCAATATTTTGCTGCATGCATAATGTAGTGCTTTAAAATGTTCCTTTGTACAAAACTTTAACAAGACAGCGTTTACTGCATAATTTGTGCGCTTATTCCGAGTGAGCTTGAAAGGCATAAAACAGAAATAGAAAATTATTGCAGATAAATCTGGTCAGAAATGTTACATTGATTAGAAGGTAGACTTAATTATCCTGCATATCATTATAAGCGGAGATAGAGAAAAGGATTTCTTAAGTAACTCTTTAGGGGAAACCTCATCTTCCCTGTTATTATATGGAGTGCAGCATTTTTATATTCTGCATAAAGTGTTATAAAGTTGTACAGAACAAAACAAGGCTACGTTAACCCAGGCTGAATAATAAAGTAGACCACGCTTTTCGCTTTACCCTGCTAACATTAATTATAATTCAAGTGTCAGGTCATTGCACACTCGCGAGTTTATGGCCACTTAAGAATAAAGGTCTCTTTACATGAGCAGATTTATGCCCATAAAGAGAGGCGATCAACGATATAACAAGTTGATCTGCGCATGTTAAAAGGCCCATTTACACGGGCCAATACAAACTGTACTGGACAAACGGTTTGCTTGTTCCCCTTATAGTTTTTATATTGTCTGCGCCTCCACGATTACACGGGGATATGTGCTGCAGACAAGAATTCTTTTTTAGGCTGCATAAAAAATTAAATCAGCCGAAAAAACAAGCATTTTCTCATTTGTCGGCTGATCGCTGCAATGTTTACACGACATAATGATCGAGAACGAGCATTTGTATGAACGCTTATTTGGCCGATTATTGGCCCGTGTAAATGGGCCATTAAGATGACCATAGAACTAGGATAATGACCACCCGAGATACCCCTGTCACCATGTAATGTTAAGTCAACCCAGCATGAACTTTAAGACCTCCAGAGGACACTTATACAGTTTCAGTATGTTATAGATAGATAGACTATATGGCCAAAAATACATGGACACCTGACCGCCCCACCTGTATAAGCTTGTTGGACATCCCATTCTAAAACCATGGCTGTTAATATGGAGTTGGGCCTCCTTTTGTGGCTATAAAAGCCTCCACTCTTCTGGGAAGACTTTCCACAAGATTTTGGAGTGTCTGTAGGAACTTGTGCCCATTTAGCCAAAAGAGCATTTGTGCTGTCAGGCACTAATGCTGGATGGGACGGTTGCTCGTAATCGGTGTTCCAATTCATTCCAATGGTGTCAGATCAGTGCCGATCAAGCAGATTCAAAATTTCACAAATTGTCTTGTTGCAAAGTTGCAAAGCTAATGCCACACTTAAAGTTACTACGTTATTAAGTAACTCTAATATTATTACCTATGTTTGTCTATGGATATTGCATGACTGTGTGCTTAATTTTATGCACCCGTTTGCAATAGGTGTAGCTGAAATAGCTATACTCAATAATTAGGATGGGGTGTCCATATACTTCAGGCTAAATAGAGTAATATGTTCTTTTAACTAGTTGGTGTTGTTGAACCCTATAAAAGATCTGTGAAGTGCCCATGCAGAATAAAGACTTCCGCATATACTAATGAGCATATTTGCCAGTGCTGCTTCCCACAGCGATCCCTATTTGCCAGTTAGCATTAACAAGAGGAATCATGCTGCCTGACTCTTTAGGAATATCCTTTTCTCTACAAAGGATGCCGCCATATTCGCTTATGAGCATATGTGGCATACTCGATTTCAACCTTTTGTACTTTTGGAGGTATGTATTTATAGGCACACACTAGTTTACCATTATTAGGACATTTTACCTGTTAAATGGTTCTAAGTAAATTGCAATATAGCAAATATTATAAAGTCCGCACAGGGATGAGTAAAATGCATCATGTTCGACCATTCGAATCTACCTGTGACTTCTGTCCTTGCATTTTCTCATTACTCTTCCAATCCTGTAGCCACTTTGCAGGCCTATATGTAACCATCAAATCAACTACTTTTCTTATATTTTATTACCTTTTTACCTGTTTCTATTCTTCAAAAACACAACCCCTCCTTCCAGTTTTTAATGTTCAGTATTTAAAAATTAGCAATGTTATTACCGATAGCAGATGTGCTCCTGGCCAATTCCACTGCCTAATCCCGTGGGTCCTCCTCCCCCTCTGCTCCTTGTAAACCTTTACCGGCAGGACTCTTTCAACTCTTACCTAAATGTTTTATTTTTGATCATAGGAACATCTTTTCATATACAGAAAAGGAATACAATTTTGTATTTCATAGAAGTGACATTCATTTATTTAATAATATAGGACTCTATTAAATGTCATTGATGTAACAACAGAAGCTTCTTACAGCTTAGTCTAACATACCTTGCCCTTTGGGAAAGCAAAGTGTAAATGAAAGGTACAACATGGCAACACAATATCCCAGAATGGCAGGATCATTTAGCACCAAAATAAAACTCCAGGGAACTGCTAGAATGCAGATAGGTCTGATTGCTTATTCCCTACAAGAAAGTATTACAACTCTGTGTCCTTGTGAAATATCATTGACAGTGCCTTGTAATTAAGTATTTATAGTCAGCTGAATTAACAACTGAATCTAAAAATGGAAATAGAATGGAAAAAAACGCTAGTTATTCAATTATGGTGGCATGCATTAGAAATGTCCTTAAATCTAGATCTGAAATTCCTATTAATCCAGAAAAAATGGCCACAGGAAATCTGCTGAGAGTCCAAAATCCTGAGCAGTCTCACTAGATATGTTCATCAATGTTGTATCTCCAAGAACTAAGTAAAACTGCAGTGAACTGCACACTACCCAGCAGCAACTTCACCCATATCAGGGAGAGAAACCCCCAACCAGAATAAAACTTGGACACAATTTGCTTTCTTCATTGGTGAAGTTCAGCTACAGCGTTTTATTACTCCATCGGTAGAAGTAATAGTCATCATACCACTAGAAATGCCACCTGAAATGTTTGAACTAGGTTGCCAGATGACATCTAGATGCCCCCCCCCCCCCCCCCGTGCCCCAAAATCAACTGCTACATATGTATCCACGGCTAGCTGTGACTGCAAGGCAAATATGACAACTGAACAACAAGAGAATACTTACAAAAAAAATAAATAAGGCTTCGTTCACATCTGTGTTGGGAAAGCACCGACAGAACGTTAGAACGGGACCCCAACGCAGATGTGAACGAAGCCTAAATGAACCCAATAAACTAAACCAAAATTAAAAAAGTAAACAAACAATGGGATAAGTGGTAGACAATGTTGATGCATAAGATGATGAAAAAGAAAGACTCCTGCCCACTTTTCTGTCAATATAATAATTTTACAGTGAGGTAATTTGACCCCACCCCATTTACTGACCACAGCACAGCCTACCCTCTTTCCACCCCTGTTACACTTCATCAATCATCATCTCTAGTGGTTCTTGGCATACAGCACTGCATCTAGACAGTGCAGTACCACTAAAGAATTCCCCAAAAAATTAAAAAAAAACAGAACTTTGTTATTTCATGTTTTTCAGATTATCTGAATTGTACACCATATTCTGTAACATTCCTTTAATTATGCATCTATAATCCAGAAAGTCTGATAATCCAGCCCTGGTTTCCTTTACTGAACTGCAAAATAATGTGGAAGCTTGCAAGACCTAAAACAGAAGACTAAGCAGAGAGAACAAATTAGGAGATTCCTCTGGTTTAAGGGTCAGTTCACACGTTGCGTAAATACTGTGCTTTTTCCGCAATGGAATTTTTTGCAGAAAATCCGCAGCAAATACAGTAGCAGCAAAGTGGATGAGATGATACAAATCTTATCCACATGCTGCGTAAACACTGCGTGGGAAAAAAACGCTCAGAAATTGATCTACGGTGCAGAATTTTATACTGCAGCATGTCAATTGTATTTGCGTAAACGCTGCTTATTTGTTGGTTATTTGTTGTGCGTTTTCCCTATTGAATTCAATGGGGAGGTAAATCCTGCAACAAATAGCAGTTGTTGCATTTTTTGCGGCAGGTTCGCAGCGATTCCACCGCAAAAAACGCATCTCAGAAAAAAAATATCTCATACTTACCCAGAAGTCTGTGTTCCTCCCTCCAGCGTGGCCTCCTGGGATGACGCTTCATTCCATGTGACCGCCACAGCCAATCACAGGCTGTAGCGGCTGTTGCATGGGATAAACACAGTTGGGTGCGCTTTTTCGCCCGGATTTCCCTGTGGCGCACAGGGCGAATATGCTGCGTGCAATTACACAGCGTATCCGTCCCATGTGAAAAATTTAGTTTATGTTGACATTTTTAGGCATTTTGTTTTTCAAATCTCTTTACCCCTACAAGTGAGTTTTCTAGACGGATCTCATTGTATTATAGGACTTTTACTGTACCCTGATTTTTTTTTTAGTGCCTGCATCTTATACTTCAGATAAAATAGGGAATCAAGCTTTAAAGGGAAGCTTATTTTGCAAAATAAAATACTTTTCCGAAATTTCCAAAATTTAAAACTTATGCTTTTCCATCTGTAATAGTCATGGTTGTAAGTATAGCCGTAGCAGCTGCTATGGAGCCCAGAGGCTGAGGAGGCACATTAATTGCCCATATCTATCTATCTATCTATCTATCTATCTATCTATCTATCTATCTATCATCTATCTATCTATCTATCTATCTATCATCTATCTATCTATCTATCTATCTATCTATCTATCTATCTATCTATCTATCTATCTATCTATCTATCTATCTATCTATCTATCTATCATCTATCTATCTATCTCTCTCTCTCTCTCTCTCTCTCTCTCTCTCTCTATCTATCTATCTATCTATCTATCTATCTATCTATCTATCTATCTATCTATCTATCTATCTATCTATCTATATCTATCTATCTATCTATCTATCTATCTATCTATCTATCTATCTATCTATCTATCATCTATCTATCTATCTATCTATCTATCTATCTATCTATCTATCTATCTATCTATCTATCTATCTATCTATCTATCTATCTATCTATCTATCTATCTATCTATCTCATATCTATCTATCTATCTCATATCTATCTATCTATCTCATATCTATCTATCTCATATCTATCTATGGTTAATATTCAAGTGACGATTTATAGTCAACTACTGAATATCTACTGCAACGTGACAGTCAACCTGGTGGCAGATCTTGTGCCACTACAACTGAATAGAAAACTGTCAATATCCAAAACAACGCCAACCACCCCCAACAAAATAATGAAATGTGACTATTATTTTTCCACCCCCAAAAAAATGGTCTTCCATTAGTAAATAAGAAGGTAGAGCTTGGCAATTATGTTTTATTGTATTTTTCTATTCAATGCAGCCATATTGGTTTTGATTTTTTAATTCTCTTCTAAGAAACTGATGATCTACCTTCATTCTCATTTTGCCAACATGTTCAATCAATAATAAAATGACAGCTTTATCGTTAGTTGCAGAGAAGTGAATTCCAAAGTGACAACTCATATGGCTGCTCTTCCTTTTGTCACTTTCGTAAAACATCATCGAAAACTAAATAGAAAAATAAAAATTTCTCTGTAAACAAAATAAAAATATAATGACCAAACTGCCTGAACTTCAATAACCCTACTTTCTAATGTACTGATACTGTATATGACCATGTTTTGGTTGGAAATTATATTTTTAAAAATGACTGGTCAGCTTTCCTGATATGTCTGTTTTAGTAAATACTTGCATTGCCCATAAAATAACAATTCTGCAGCATACTATTTTAGATTTCTGCGTTGTGCATTCCTCTTTTATTCCTCCTAGAAATATATGAATAAATTGACAACTAGGTGTAAGCATTTCAATTGGTCAAAAGTATGACATGATCTGACAGTGTCAGCACTGATTGGACAGTGTCAGCGTGTGTAGGGACATGCTCTATTGACAAGGGTAATGGTAACACCCAGTTTTAAATAATTCTATACGTTTCCAGGAGGAATAACGGTGCTCTAGAATTGCTATTTTATGGATGCAATTATTTACTATAACATGTCGGAAGAGTTTAGAGGAATTATTTTAAATCACCTCCAGTACCCCAATGGGAGTTTTAATCTTGTTCCCACTCATTTCTTCTTTTTGCTGCTTTAGATTTAGTCCTCCTTGGTTAGATTAGGACTATACGGTATTCCTGGATTCAAATTGAGATTGGGACTTTTTATGACAGATGCTGTACCAGAGTGAATGCCGTTTTTGGGTATTTTACCTTATTGTGGAAATATATGTCCTATTATGATCCAATTGGTTATTTTAACAGTAAATTACAGACCGTTTCACTACCAGATGAACATCATTCAGTCCTGCTATCCGGAAGGCAGGCAATAACTATATTTTTTTTATTTCTAAAGGAAATGTTTGATCAAAAGACATTTCCAGAGGTTATTAGTTCAAGAATATATTGCATCAACAACTGAGAGCGTGTTTTGCAATCATTGTGCTGACTTGGAAAACTCATGACTAAGTAATATTATTATCAAACATCCTGGGGACATGGATGACTGCAGGCAAAGTGAGCTGTTACCTTCCCATGGCCCAGAGGAATATTCTGTATAAACATAGAACACATACCGTTAAATACAAGTATATTCTATGCCACTTGATTTTATCAGTTTATCCAGTAACTTCCAGTTTCGTATAAAAACCATTACAACAACAAGTGAAACAAGCCGTCCATAAACGCTATATGCATTCTCCATTTGATGGCCCCATTAAAATTTTAGCGAGGTGAGATAAAAATAGCCTAAGAGCCTGCCACTATAAATAATGCAGTACAAGTCATCCGATAATAAAAAATATTCATATTGCCATAGTACTTTTATAGAAATCAGTATGGAACGCAAACATACCAGTGACATACCCAGGAACCCGTATACCAGGAGGGCTACAAATTACACAAATTAATTCTCATTTCACTAACCAGATTACTTAACGGAGTCTACTCCAAGAAGTCAGAGAGGCAAGATGTTTTCATCTTACAATTTAAATTCTAGTTTATTTGTTCTCTCACAATTATGTGTCAAATACTCTTCTGTCTAGGTGGGATATATAGCATTGTTTATCTTTAGCATCTTTGCTTGTGAATAGAATGTCAGTATTACAGTGAAGACTGACACTGACACAGGCAGAGCAATAGACAAATAAAAGCAGGAAGGATTGTCACTCTGGATAAACAGTACATGAGGCCTCATGCACATGACTGTATTACAAATTAGTTTGTACTATTCTGTTGTACTGTGCCCATAGAAATCAATGGGCCTGTACTGCGTCCCTCTTATTTCATACAGAGGCACACAGAAGGGTTTTTTTTTTCCTCATAGAAACATACAGAATCTGCAAGGAAAAAAATTTGAGGTAATCTGCCCAAGAAGCATCACTAACACAAAGGCAACATATGGTGGCGCAAAAAGTGCCTACGGGTCAACAATCCAAACCTGTAAAGGGTGCCGCATGCCACATGCAGTGGCAGATTAAGTAGACCATAGGCCCTGGGCTATTCCACAAACTTGGGCCCCCCTTCCCCACCGCCGCTCTGCCGTGTCCATAGTGAACAACACCTTTCTGTGAGAGCATTGACAAATAGGTGTTACAATTCCTCTTGTCAAAGGGCTGTGTCCCTACATACTGACAGTCTCCAACCATCGCTGACTGTATCACACTGTGCAGGGACACATCCTCCTGACAATGGGAATGGTAACACACATTTGTCTATAAGTCCTGTGAACAGAAAGACTTTATGTGGATCACAGGGATTTTCTACAACAGACATGTCAGGAGAGACAGATCCTCTATAGATCCAGTGACTCACAAGTGACGTCTTCTCTGATGGGAGTCATTCTCTGTTCTTCTCCATCTGACACAGACCGTTATGGTGACTTCTCCTGATGAGACATCTTTGCTCATCACTTCTGCAGTCATTTCCAGCCTCTATAGAAACACAACAATTCAGACACCAAGGCTCAGGACCATAAATTAAAGGGGTTGTCCGGGCTCATACTAGTGACGTATCGATGTGCCCAGACAACCCCTTTTACTCAGACTAATAAATTTGAATACCTACAGACCCCAGACCTTCTAAACTATTGCCATCCCCAGAACAGATACAGAGCCCCAAATCCCCTGCAAAGACATGGATTAAAAACATAACATTTCTAACTTCCTGCAGTCCCCACTAGAAGGAGCATATGAGATAATAACACAGTATACCGTAAGCTCCCTCCGGTGGTGGCTACAGGCAGCAGTAAAATGTATTGTTTTCAGAGGATTTGAAGCTCTGTATTAGAAAAACGGAGCAATGAACGCTGTAAAGATATGTTGAGAAATGAATCAGAACGGAATATAGGACGTAAAAATGATATGATGTTCAAAGGTAGAGATTCACTTTATGCTGACTGGCAGCTATGGGCAAAGGGACAGCTGCCACTATTTGCAGTCATCCTGCTTCTGCTACCTGTGTAGGAGACTAAAACATAGAAATTAATGAACATAAGTCATGCCCCAATTTTAAGTGGGAATGCGCTGTAGTCCTCTAGCCTATTGAATGATACCAACTAGCCACTAGAGTGCATATATATATACAGTATATATATATATATATATATATATATATATATATATATCTTCTTTTATATCAAGATAATTTCTGTGCATCTCTCTTAATAAACTGGAAGGAATCATTTGAGGTTCTCAGTAATAGAGCAGATAAACATTGAGTAATAATATCACCGGCAGCAAACGGTTGAACTTGTTCAACGTTGTTCTGCCTTGTTCCTTTCTCGGCTTCTTGTGTAGAAATGATTCATTACATTTGAGTAAGGTAATTACAGCAATGATGGTTTGCTTGAGTTCAGGAGTTTTGGTTTGGCATAGATTCAGTTCTTTTACTGCACTGTACACCAGACTCTCCTCTAATCCAGCTTCTAGATAATTAGAAGCCGCCTGCAAAGGTTATGAACCCAGTAAAACCTACTTTCACTGAATACGGCAGGGTAAGATTCATTGAAACAGCTGACAATGCCATTTGATGCTGGGGCATGAAGAACTATAGGATGAGATCAGCGGCTCATCTTTAATACAATGCCAGTTCAATTCCATCAGAAAAAGCATCTCGGGTCTAAGGATATGTTCCTTTCTGTGTTATCAGTGATGTTATTTAATGGAGGAAGTTTTATTATGTACGTATTGGTTTTAAATTACGTTTTATACTACTATATTTAAATCCGAAATAACAGTTTATTTCTTAAAACAAAAAATTGTGTCGTTTTAAGGAGCCCCCTCAAAAAAATACCTTAAAATAAAAATTAAAAAATTGTTCTCATTTGTCAATTTTTTTTTTTACATTTTATGCATTTGCTTCTAAGTTATATTTCCAATGTACTTAGCAAAGCAGCATGCACATACAGATGTAGAGAACTTTAACTTGACTTTAGACACATTAAAGGGTAACTAAACATTCAACAACATGCACTGAGACCCCACCAATCGCTAAAACGAAGCGGCAGAAGTGCTCGTGTGAGCGCTGAGCCGCTTAGTTTCTGTTCTGCCTTTTCTGGAAATCAATGTAGCGATGTACGGACTCAATAGAAAGTTTATCAGCCCGTACTCCGATACATCGGCTTTCCGGAATAAGCCGAGCATAAACGAAGCGGCTGATCACTCACACGATTGGAGGCGGTTTCGGTGCTCGGACCCCCACCAATCAAAACTTCTGACATGTCACTATGACATGTTAGAAGTTTGTTGAATGTTTAGTTACCCTTTAGATACACAGTGGCAAGAAACTTTAACTTGACCTTTTCAATGGTTTTCATGGCTTACGTAATAAGATATCATGCAGCTGCACATTTCCAAGATAAGGATTGCTACATCTGTAAGCCGTATACCCCAGCCTTAGTTCTACTGGTTTCTGGCCACAGCTGTATGCGGCCGCCATTACTGCCCCCACAGGGGTTGTCACCCATCATTCCCGGATTCCTAAATCGACTTAGATATACAGTGATGATTCCTCCGACCTTGTTGTGTTGCATAACTAGGTTGATTTGCCGTTGAGGAGTCTTGGAAAGCCAAATGACAATCCATATGGGAACTGTAAGGACAGCTATGCTGTTTATGACCCAACTTTTCCTCGAAGATAAATGGTTAAATAGACTTTGGCAAAGGAGGAGAACTCAGAGGTGTATTTTAATAGTATTTTTTTTTTTTTTATGGACAGTGAAAGTGAATATCTAATCGGCTTACACACTTACTTTCTCAACGTCTTTGCCATAATGCTTTGTAGCATGGGTGTGTTATGATGAAGGTTTGTCGGAGTTGTAAATCACAGCCTGGGGAAGATTCTGTTTTATAGTTTTAATGACATAATGACTATGTAGCAATGAGAATCCTCTTCATTGTTTGGTTTAGGGAGCAGCGTAAGAATGAATGTTAATTATTTTCTTAGTGAAAAGATATTTCAGTGGACAATGCTGCGGAGCACAGAAGTGACAGATGTAGAATTGGACACATGCAATGTAGAGGTAGCGCTTTCTGCACAGACATCATGCAATATAAAATAAGTGTTTCCTGTTCTTTATTTGTAAGGAACATTGACTTGTCATAGTAAAAACATGGAATCTGACACTAGAAGAGATGAGTTCATCTAGTCTGTTAACTCAATAATTTAATCTGTGACATTTTGCTACCAGAACTGGTAAACGTATGCTTTCCCACATATGAACAGTGTTACATGCAGTTCTTGCAGCACAGGGCTGCCACTAGGGGGAACAAACATAATATAGATTTATATGGCTAGCATTGAGTTTAATACGGGCTGTATAAATCTGTCTTCAGTTTGCTCCTCCTAGTGGCAGCTTTGTGCTCCAGAAATATATGTATTTAACAAATCTGTGCATGCAATGAAACACTTTTTGTATCAAAAAATGTGCAGAAAATGCTATTATAATGTAGTAATAGACACAAGAATGCAAACTGGGACAATCATTTTTGTAACAAGAAAAAATATAATAATAATAATAAAAAACACACATATTTATAACTCCTTGGAAGGAACTATCAGGATGTTACCACTGAGGACAAGCGGGGGGAGGGGGGCATACCATATGTGCAGTTGTATAAAAAGACTAGATGTCAGGGGGTTTGCTGTCACCTTAAAAGCAACTAGCACCTTCCTACTGTCTATTAGATTGCATGGCTGAGCTAAAGGATTTCATAGCTTGAAATTACTGGAGGATTGTTGGAAAGATATAAGGGATGGGGGTGTATCTGTTGTTGCATAGGGGCACTCTGCTGTCTGCGTCCCTTCCTGGAGACAAGGACTTCCAGATTTTCAAAGTCATTGCTGAAAACTAAAATAAGTCCTTTGTTAGATGGAGGGAACATTTCCCAACTATAAAGTGTATATCTACCATTGAACAGAGTTTATCCATAGATATCTTCTACATAAACTTTGTAAACACTCTGTAAAGAATCATCGTAAATAGAAAAGGACATTTTCGCCATCCAAAATAGCGCAATTTCTTCTAACGTGTTCCATTAATTAAATGGTTTCCTATTGTCTATCATCTATTGCAGGATTAATGAATTGCTGAGCATGGACATGACAAGGGTAGAACTTATACTCATCTTGTGTTTCATGGATTGATCAATAGTTTCCTCCTCATGAATAGGAGACAATAGATTATGACATTTAAATGAGACTGAAATTGCTCTATTGTGCTTCATATGCTTGAAGAAATCCATAAATGAAAAAGACACCCAGCTATTGAGGGTTGTCTAATGTCTTTCTGAACCATGGACATGTAACAGATGATAAAATACAGGATAATGGATTGTGTTTCTTTCAAAGCAGCCCCTAGAAAAATAATGTATCTATAATATGAAGCTTGCAACCTTCAGATGGATTGTAGACCCATAGAATGGGTTCTAGAATACAATAAAGATGAAAACCTTTTTAAGAGCAACTTTAGAAGATATTTCATAATGGACATTGAAGGTCCTACCATATATTTCACTTCATTTGAAAAGATCCAACAAATATGAATTGTTCGCTAGAGTATTAAGTAGTATGACTATATGAGTTCAGTGGAGGACATACGTGTGCGGCCATTTTGAACATATCAAACTTTTGAGCATTTGAGGCAAAAAATTAAAGTCACTCAACATCTTCACCCAATGGTCAACAACTAATGTCATGTTTTATCATTCTAGCCACAACCTTTTTCAACATTAGACTATGTTATTTTGTTACTACAGATTTTTGTTTGATTGATGTAAATTGTCCATTAGGATAACTACATAAATAGATGGTTTATGAGGGTTTTATGAAATTGTACATGGAAAAATACCTTTATGGGTATTTTAACTGCACATTTTTGGTTGTTCTTATCTATTGCTCATCTTGTCTGGCTTAAAAAGGATGTCTGATAAAGAGACATTAGATATGCTCTATTAGGACAAGTAAATCATGGAGTGTAGTCTTCTACTCAGGACCCCGCTCTATTAGTGGAGAGCCACTAACAAAGAGCAGAAGATAAAAGAGCCGGGAAAAGAGCAGTATAGTATCGGGTATCGGCACCAGGCTCAGGTACCTGGCCTCGTTCCTTGTCCTGAGTCTAGCGCTGATACCCGATACTATACTGCTCTTTTATCTTCTACATACCCTGTCCCCGGTAATAAGGACTTAGTACCGAGGGACTGCAGTGGGTAGCAGCCGGCAATCTATATCACTTCACTCCACGCATAGCCTCGGAGGAGCACCGTTGATCCCTCACCTTTTTCCAGTGTGCAACTAACAAAGAGCGGCACTCACGTTAAAAGGCCTGTATTACATGGTAAGCCATTTATTTGCATAGACAGCATGTAATATTACATTTACCCTTCAGCAACCAAAAATGTATGGCCAGATGCCGCAGATCCCCCTTCCCTTGCCCTAATAGCTGATCACTAGGTTTCTCTAAAGTACCTACAGCTTCAACTTAAAAGGGGTTGTCTTGATAGGGTAAACCCTTGTAAGGAATTTTTTAAAGAGTGTTGTATATAAATGAAGCCAAACAGTATCATCTGTATTAAACCATACCCCAATATTAATAGGGCATAATGCAATGTCTAGGTCATGTCAGATGATCATGATAGAAAACAGTTGTCATAGAAGTTCAGACGAGTATAACTGCTCATAGTTTAGAGAGACATTGTATCCTATCTGTAGACAGAGTTACATAGGTAGTGTAATGTAATTATTCCCTTCAAAGTGGGATGGCAGAAGAGATTATATCTCTGTATAAACAGAATGTAGACATGAACTCTGAAATTGTCAATTTATTTGAAAGACGTGGGTCTTTATCTTGAACGCAGGGTAAGATAACACCACAGCATGCATTCTTTCTGGCTGGTGTCTTGTAAGGAAATAAAACAAGTTTTGAGGTTGACATCTTTGCCTTCTGTAATATCTTTACTGAGATGACTAAGGATTAGGAGAGATGACATAATACTGGGAGCAAAACGATATTGTGTTTGTAGAATAAGGGCTAAAAGAACAGTTGGACATAACAGTTAATAGTGCTGCAGGGTACGTACCACAGACAGAGCAAGGTTTTCTTTGATGTCTGACATAGATACAGCATGGTTTATTCACAAGTTATAGATCTATGCAGTATTATTGGTGGGATGTGGTAAAATGTAAATAAATGGTCATGTAGATACTTATAAATCTTACAGATCTTCCATTTAAACAGTAAATGTAGTTAAATTGCAATGCCTGTTGGGAGGAGTAAAAAAAAAAATCTGCAAAAAATACTATAAATGCATATCTAAAACTATAGTGGATATATCTTCCTACCAATTTTCAAACCATTAATGCAATGAAATAAACAGTATATATCACCTCGGGTAGTAACATCACATTGAAAGAGTGACTTGCAAACACATGATTTCTCCAAGCCCACCCCATAGACCTATTATCCAGAAACTTGATATAATGGGCTACAGATTTTATAAACTTCAGTTATTTATGATCCAAAGGGGTTTGGCTTGCTAAAGGCTAAGAAATTGGATTGATGGGATATGAAGCTTATTTTTTCAAGAGTGGATTTTATAAGAAATAAGCTCAGTTATGAACATCTTCACCTTTCCAATGGTCACGTCTGGACTAAATAGCTTTGTTTCTTCATTTTCTCAAACATTTACAACTGTGTTTAACTAAAATAGCTCATAAATGAGCAGGTATCATCAATACCAATAGATTTGTTGGAACATCTTCCCTTTTTCCAACTGAACCCCCCATATGCAGTGCCAGAAAGATACCAAGTCAGTGATTCCCAACCTTATTACTAGAGATGAGCGAACTGATTCTGTTGAATTTGGTCCGAATTTCCCAAAAGATTCAGATTTGCCGAAATCCCAAACATTTGAGGTTTGAGGCGCACAAATTGTCAAAATGGCCACCATATTGCAGATTTTACCAAAACACAAGGGGGGAAAATGAAAAAAATATACCACACTCAACACCTGCCTTTGTCTTCCATAGTGATGCATCCCTACCGGCATACTGAGATGACGAAGTATTGTTCAATGTGATCACTGCCGCCAATCACAAACTGTAGCGGTCACATGGAACAAAAAAACAATTTAACCTGATGGCCTTCTGATAGGACGTTGTTTTATCCCATGCGACCACTGCAGCTTGTGAATCAGCCCCAGAAGGAATTTCATGATTTTAATAATGCAGCATGCTCTAGGTGTGGTCTTTTTTCTGGCTTTTTTCCTGTAGGCTTAGCTAAATATATATAATAGAAAACCAAAACGCTTGTAAAACACGCAATAAAAAGGATTGCAATTCATGGCTTTTTATACAAGCAAAAAAAAAAAACACATAAAAAAAAGTGTGTATGAAAATTGTGGGATTATCAAATATATCAATGGTGGACAAGAATGTACACCACTTATGTAAAGGATCTGCCAGGCACTGCTTCAGGGTTAGCTCCCAGAATTAATCAGTCAACACCTGAGTGTACATCCCTGAGACAGACACCAGCTTCCTCCACTCAGGCTGGCAGGCTTAGGAGTGGGAGAGCCTATCGCAACCTGGCCAGACTCAGCTAGCTCCCGCCCTCGGTCTATTTAAGCCTGCTCTTCCTGTCCATCTGTGCTTGTGAATTCTTTCCTTGAGGTTTCCTGGCCCAGCTACAGCTCCTGCTACTTTTTGATCCTGCTCCATACAGACCCTGGCTTACCGACTACTCTTCTGCTTTTCGCTTTGTACCTCGCACTCTCCTGGCTTGACTCGGCTCGTTCACTACTCTGTTGCTCACGGTGTTTCCGCGAGCAACTGCCCATTTCCCTTGCTTGTGTTCCCTTGTTTGTTTGTCGTGTTTGTCATGCACTTACTGAGCGCAGGGACCGCCGCCCAGTTGTACCCCGTCGTCTAGGGCGGGTCGTTGCAAGTAGGCAGGGACAGAGTGGCGGGTAGATTAGGGCTCACTTGTCCGTTTCCCTACCCCCCCCCACCATTACAAATTCACAAGCCCTATACCTAGTCTACCCTGGTCCCTGACACCATTATGGAACCCCGTGAAACCCTGGCTCAGCAAATGCAGGGTCTCTCCCTACAGGTCCAGGCCCTGGCTCAGAGGGTCAACCAGCCTGATGCTACCTTGGTAGTTCCCCTCACCGCACCCCTTGAACCCCACCTCAAGTTGCCCGACCGGTTCTCAGGTGACCGGAGGGCTTTTCTCTCCTTTCGGGAGAGTTGTAAGCTTTACTTTCGCTTAAAGCCTCACTCCTCAGGTTCTGAGAGCCAGCGGGTGGGTATAATTATGTCCCGGCTCCAGGAAGGGCCCCAAGAGTGGGCCTTCTCCTTGGCTCCTGGCGCCCCTGAACTTTCCTCCGTTGATTGTTTCTTTTCTGCCCTCGGACTTATTTATGACGAGACTGACAGAACTGCCTTTGCCGAGAGTCAGCTGGTGACCTTACGTCAGGGTAAGAGACCTATTGAGGAGTATTGCTCTGACTTTCGGAAGTGGTGCGTAGCTTCTCGGTGGAATGACCCTGCCTTAAGGTGCCAGTTTAGGTTGGGTCTGTCGAACGCCCTGAAAGACCTGCTAGTTAGCTATCCCTCTTCTGACTCCCTAGACCAGGTTATGGCTTTAGTGGTACGACTTGACCGACGTCTCAGGGAACGACAACGTGAACGTTTATGTGTTTTTTCCTCCGACTCCCCCATGATGCCTCCCGAAGTCCCGTTGCTTCGTTTGTCCCCTAAAGACTCAGAAATACCTATGCAACTCGGGGCCTCCGTGTCCCCTCAACAACGTAGAGAATTCCGCAGGAAGAATGGTCTCTGCTTCTACTGTGGGGATGTCAAGCATCAAGTAAACAACTGTCCCAAGCGTAAGAATGCTGCCAGAGAGCTCCCGCGTCTAAGTGATCATCGGGGAGGTCACTTGGGCGCACAGGTATTTCCCGTAAATATGAAACGTACTAAGATATTGCTTCCCTTTCAGGTCTCGTTTGGTGGTAGGTCTGCTACCGGCAGTGCCTTCGTGGATTCAGGGTCATCTACTAATATCATGTCTGTGGAATTTGCTATGTCTCTTGCTATGCCTCTGATTGATTTGCCTAAACCTGTTCCGGTAGTGGGTATCGACTCCACTCCTCTTGCTAATGGTTATTTTACACAGCATACCCCTGTTTTTGAACTCCTTGTTGGCTCCATGCATTTGGAGCAGTGCTCTGTACTATTGATGCAGGGATTATCGTACGATTTGGTTCTAGGTCTTCCCTGGTTGCAGTTGCATAATCCCACGTTTGACTGGAATACTGGGGAGCTAACCAAATGGGGTAATGAATGTTGTACGTCATGTTTTTCTGTTAATTCTATTTCTCCCCCTAAGGAGGTGAATACGCTACCCGAGTTTGTTCAGGACTTCGCTGATGTTTTCTCTAAAGAGGCCTCCGAAGTATTACCGCCTCATAGAGAATACGATTGCGCTATCGAATTGGTACCAGGAGCTAAGCTTCCTAAGGGTAGAATATTTAACCTTTCCTGTCCCGAACGTGAAGCCATGAGGGAGTATATCCAGGAATCCCTGGCCAAGGGTTACATTCGTCCCTCTTCTTCTCCGGTAGGTGCTGGCTTCTTCTTCGTAGGGAAGAAGGATGGGGGTCTTAGGCCATGCATTGACTACCGTGGCCTGAATAAGGTCACGGTAAGGAACCAGTATCCCCTTCCTTTGATTCCTGATCTCTTTAATCAGGTTCAGGGGGCCCAATGGTTCTCTAAATTGGATCTACGGGGGGCGTATAACCTTATTCGCATCAAAGAGGGGGATGAGTGGAAGACTGCGTTTAACACGCCCGAAGGCCATTTCGAATACCTCGTCATGCCCTTTGGGTTGTGCAATGCCCCTGCGGTCTTCCAGAACTTCATAAATGAGATTTTGAGAAATTACCTGGGGATATTTCTTGTAGTGTACCTTGATGACATATTGGTGTTTTCCAGGGACTGGTCCTCCCACATAGAGCATGTCAGGAAAGTGCTCCAGGTCCTTCGAGAAAACAAACTGTTTGCCAAAATCGAAAAATGTGTATTTGGGGTACAGGAGATACCATTTTTAGGTCAAATCCTCACTCCTCATGAATTCCGCATGGACCCTGCCAAGGTTCAGGCTGTGGCTGAATGGGTCCAACCTGCCTCCCTGAAAGCGCTACAGTGTTTTTTGGGGTTCGCTAACTATTACAGGAGATTTATTGCTAACTTCTCGGTCGTCGCTAAGCCTCTTACGGACCTCACTCGCAAGGGTGCTGATGTCCTCCATTGGCCCCCTGAGGCCGTCCAGGCTTTTGAGACCCTCAAGAAGTGCTTTATCTCGGCCCCCGTGCTGGTTCAGCCCAACCAAAGGGAGCCATTTATTGTGGAGGTTGACGCGTCCGAGGTGGGAGTGGGGGCCGTCTTGTCCCAGGGTACCAGCTCCCTCACCCATCTCCGCCCCTGTGCTTACTTTTCTAGGAAGTTTTCGCCCACGGAGTGTAACTATGATATTGGCAACCGCGAACTTTTAGCCATTAAATGGGCATTTGAAGAGTGGCGCCACTTCCTGGAGGGGGCTAGGCACCAGGTAACGGTCCTTACCGACCACAAGAATCTGGTTTTCCTAGAATCTGCCCGGAGGCTAAACCCGAGACAAGCTCGATGGGCGTTGTTTTTTACCAGATTCAATTTTTTGGTTACCTATAGGGCCGGGTCTAAAAATATTAAGGCGGATGCACTGTCGCGTAGCTTCATGGCCAGCCCTCCTTCGGAGGAAGATCCTGTTTGTATTTTGCCTCCAGGTATAGTCATTTCCTCTATCGAGTCCGATTTAGTCTCTGAAATTGCTGCTGATCAAGGTTCAGCTCCTGGGAACCTTCCTAAGAACAAGCTGTTTGTTCCCCTGCAATTCCGGCTAAGGGTACTTAGGGAAAATCACGACTCCGCACTATCTGGCCATCCAGGCATCCTGGGTACCAAACACCTCATTACCAGAAATTATTGGTGGCCTGGTTTGCCTAAAGACGTTAAGGCCTACGTCGCCGCCTGTGAGGTTTGTGCCAGGTCCAAGACTCCCAGGTCCCGACCAGCGGGCTTACTGCGTTCGTTGCCCATTCCCCAGAGACCTTGGACACATATCTCCATGGATTTTATCACCGATTTGCCTCCATCCCAAGGCAAGTCGGTGGTGTGGGTGGTGGTAGACCGCTTCAGTAAAATGTGCCACTTTGTGCCCCTCAAGAAACTACCCAACGCCAAGACGTTGGCTACCTTGTTTATCAAACACATCCTGCGTCTCCATGGGGTCCCCGTCAATATTGTTTCTGACAGAGGGGTACAATTTGTTTCATTGTTTTGGAGAGCCTTCTGTAATAAGTTGGGGATTGATCTGTCCTTCTCCTCTGCCTTCCATCCTGAAACCAATGGCCAAACGGAGAGGACTAATCAGTCTCTAGAACAATACTTAAGATGTTTTGTCTCTGACTGTCAATTTGATTGGGTTTCTTTCATTCCCCTCGCCGAATTTTCCCTTAATAACCGGGTCAGTAACTCGTCAGGGGTCTCTCCCTTTTTCTGTAATTTTGGGTTTAATCCACGGTTCTCCTCCGTTTCACCTGGTTGTTCCAACAATCCCGAGGTGGAGGTCGTTCATCGGGATCTGTGCACAGTCTGGGCCCAGGTTCAGAAGAACCTAGAGGCGTCCCAGAGCATACAGAAGGCTCAGGCCGATAGAAGACGTTCTGCTAACCCCCTGTTTGTGGTCGGGGATCTGGTGTGGTTGTCATCCAGGAATTTGCGTCTCAAGGTTCCGTCCAAAAAGTTTGCTCCCCGGTTTATTGGGCCGTATAAGGTCATTGAGGTCCTCAGTCCTGTCTCTTTCCGGCTGGAGTTACCCCCGTCTTTTCGTATACACAACGTGTTTCATGCCTCCCTCCTGAAACGCTGCTCCCCGTCCTTGGCCCCCTCGAGGAAACCTCCTGTTCCCGTCCTCACCCCTGAGGGGGTGGAATTTGAGGTGGCCAGGATCGTGGACAGCAAGATGGTCCAAGGCTCCCTCCAGTACCTGGTCCATTGGAGAGGATACGGGCCCGAGGAGAGGACTTGGGTACCCGCCCGGGATGTTCACGCTGGGGTATTGGTCAGGAGGTTCCACCTGCGTTTCCCCAGTAAGCCAGGTCCACTTAGAAAGGGTCCGGTGGCCCCTCATAAAAGGGGGGGTACTGTAAAGGATCTGCCAGGCACTGCTTCAGGGTTAGCTCCCAGAATTAATCAGTCAACACCTGAGTGTACATCCCTGAGACAGACACCAGCTTCCTCCACTCAGGCTGGCAGGCTTAGGAGTGGGAGAGCCTATCGCAACCTGGCCAGACTCAGCTAGCTCCCGCCCTCGGTCTATTTAAGCCTGCTCTTCCTGTCCATCTGTGCTTGTGAATTCTTTCCTTGAGGTTTCCTGGCCCAGCTACAGCTCCTGCTACTTTTTGATCCTGCTCCATACAGACCCTGGCTTACCGACTACTCTTCTGCTTTTCGCTTTGTACCTCGCACTCTCCTGGCTTGACTCGGCTCGTTCACTACTCTGTTGCTCACGGTGTTTCCGCGAGCAACTGCCCATTTCCCTTGCTTGTGTTCCCTTGTTTGTTTGTCGTGTTTGTCATGCACTTACTGAGCGCAGGGACCGCCGCCCAGTTGTACCCCGTCGTCTAGGGCGGGTCGTTGCAAGTAGGCAGGGACAGAGTGGCGGGTAGATTAGGGCTCACTTGTCCGTTTCCCTACCCCCCCCCACCATTACAACTTATTCTTAAAAAAAAAACAAAAAAAAAAAACACCTCGGTCTTGTGCCTTTATATTCTTATGTAACTCCTTGGTGATTTATAATATTCTTATAATTAGGGGGAATGTAAACCTGGTGTTTCTTTTAATACTAACCCCTTCCAACATTTAATGTAGGAGTCGGCTGTATGTTACAGCTAATGCCTCACTGCAATGGCCCGAATCGGAGATAACTCTGATCCCTGTTGTTTAACCACTAAATTGCCATGGTCAATAGCAACCTTGGCATCTGAGCCAATAGAAAGAGTAGGGGCGGCCCCCGGCGTCATTCCATTGCCCACCCTGCGATGTGATCGCGGAGTGCACATGGTTGTCATGGTAGCCTAGGGGCCTACTGAAAGCCCCAGGTCTGCCATCTTTGTGCTCCTTTTATGCCTAGAGGCAGCACTTAAAAGGAAATGGTAAAAAACACAATATACTGCAATACATAAATATTACAATATATTGTGGAAGGGATGCAACAATCACTTGTTCAAACTTCCTAGGAGGACTAATAAAAAACAGTAAAGAAACTGTAAAAAAATATTTTTTATATACAAAAAATATAATAAAAGTAAAAAAAAGTTTACTATTTCTCCCCTGAAGCAATGTAAAAAAAAATGAAATGACCATAATTGGTATTGCTGCGTCCATAAAATCGGAATTATTACATTATAACATTATTTCATTTGCACAGTTAATGTCGTAAAAAAATTTTAAATGCCAGGATTGCTGTATTTTGGACACCTCATCTCCCACAAAAAAATAGAATAATAGAATAAAAAAAAGAGATCAAAAAGTCTCATGTATCCCAAAATGTTACCAATAGTAACTTCTACTCGCGAAAAGTAAGCCCTCAATCAACAAAAAATGTAAACGTTATGACACTCAGAATAAGGCAACAGAATTTTTTTTTAACAATTTGTTTTTTCTCTGTTAAAGTAGTAAAAAAAAATTGGGTATTGCCGTATAGTTTTGACTTACAGAATAAAGTTAACCTGTTATTTTTACTGCACAGTGAACACCTTAAAACTAAACACAAATAACAATGGAGGAATCACAGTTTTTTCCATTCCACCCCACAAAGATTGTTTTTTTTTAGTTTCCCTGTACACTATATGGTACAATAAATGGAATGGAAAAGAACAGTAAATTTAAAAAAAAATGCCTACGTGGCAAGGGGTTAAAAAAAGCTCAAGCAAATCTAGTCATCTAAATGTATTGTCCATGTCGGGATTACAGAGATTTGAAACACATTATAACATCGCAGTGTTCGTTTTTTGCTTTTTGAGTTTTTTCTTTTTTACAGGATATTTGTTTGCTTGAGATATAGTACAAAGAACTGACTATTACTGGTTGAAAGCCACTTTCTGTCTCGCTGCGGCACAATCCAAAACCTTTTCTTCTTCTTTTTTGCTATCTAAGGAAGCTTGAAGACATTCTTTTCAAGCCTCGAGGGTGCTTTTGGGTGGATCTTGCCTTACATAAGTACTGATCTACATCAGCAATTCAGGAAACATCTAGATTTTGCGTGCCGCTGAATAAGCATGGTGTCACCTTAATTACTATTGTCCAGATGACCTCTTTATGTTTCTGACTTGCAGCTGTGTCAGGAGCAACCCAGATTATTTTTTGAATTGCTTCTTGGTTTAAAATTGTTCCAAGTATGCAATTTAAATTGAAAAGAAAGAAAATATGTATGAACATTAAGTATAACTGTGTGTGACATCATTATAAAGGAATGGAGCGTTACCACACAGTAAGTCCTTTCCATTCAGTCAATTGGGGGGATGTTTCCCTCTGCTTCATTTTATGTTGGCTGAACAACTCTAAGCTTGAAAAAATAATTATTTTGAAATATCATGTTCGCAACATATTTTGATAAAGTATTAAAGGGGCTGCCTGCTTCAGACAACCTCTTTGCTCATGCCTTATTAGAGCTCGTTCAGTTAACAAGCCAAGAACGATGACCAGTGAGGCTCTCTGCTCCGGAGGCAGGATGGATTGATTTTAATGGCCACCCTATTAAGATCTGTTCTTCCTCCAGTATTAATGCAGAGAAAATGAGCTTTTACATTGAGGTTCCTCCTTAGATAATAGCTTGTTATTAAGATTGATCTAAACTGTGATGGCCCTGTGAGGTCCTACAGTCTGAAAAAGAGTTGCCCAAATTTGATAACCCCTTTTAATCCCATCATGTGGGGTCAAGGTTTATGGTTTCACTTGTCAATCCAATCTTCTTTACTGTTACCTACTATAGAATAGTTTATAACAATTGAAGGTCTGTTTTAAGAACATTTCATTGTTGAGAAGACCAGCATTATGTTCAATGCAAGACATTTTTATGTCAAATAGTATTAGGTGAGGTTTTTTTTTACTACTTTTTATTTTATAGCACATCAATTTACAGTACTTTTATGTACAAATCTACATTTTCTGCTATATGTGTTTATGTTTATATTGATTTTGAAAGCTTAATGCAAAATACAAAGTAATTTCGACCATACCCTATAAAGATGCCATACAGTACATTAGTATGTAAATTACTTTAACATAATATTCCATCTAAAACCTATAGTATTTATTTCAGTGGATATCTCTAGTAAATATCTTGATAGTTTGAAAGTGTGAAATGCCATTCCAGTTCATTCCTGTTCACACTGGCGTTATGGATTCTGTTTATGACATAGTCATGACCGCTATGCCGATGAATCTTAACAGACTCCATGAACTTATAATGGGGTACGTTAGGTTTCCATCAGGGTTCCAGTATGCAGTCTTTACTATTCTTGCTGTTAAAAATACCAGAAACCCTAATGAAAATCAGATAATGCAACGGTGAACAGATCATTAGATGGGTTACACTTTTTATTTTTGAAGCATATGAGCTCATTGCTGCCCCTACTTAGAAATGGACTTTACATGAACTGCCAAGTGGAGTCAGTAAAGGGAACCAACAACTGGTCTGAACATATTTGTGACTCAAACTCAGCTGAATATCTTTACTACACTACGAGTACCTACTATAATATTGCACCCTGATGGTGGGAATTCAGATCTGAATGGGTAGAAGAGTTGATGACTCGAATTGCTCCTTAATATTTCAAAAAATTGTATCCTTACTATAGGTTTATGGTTAAAGGGAATAATACACAAGAAGTCCATTTTTGATCAGAATAAGATAAAGTCTAAAAAATAATATTGAAACAAATATAAATTGGCTAAAGGGTCAATTTCTTTATGATAAATTGTTAAAATAAACTGCTTAGCAATTGCAGATACGTATTCAACATATTCTCATTCTAGTTTTGGTACGACTGGATGGCATGCAGTAGTTCTATTTTTGTCCACGGATGACGATTTTATCTCATAAGTAGGTTAACATCAGAACTGCTTACTGAAAATGTTTCTATTTGAGGAAGGATGTAAGTTATAAAAACATATAAATGGAATCATATTTATTCACAAATTACAGAATTTAGGAATATTATTTACAGTATCTATTTTGGGAAGGAGCATTTATGGCTATAGGTTTGCAAAACTCTTATGAGAGGCTATAATCTTAGTTAGGAGTGTAGCAAATACACCTGGGCCCAGGTGCACTTGGCCGATGAGGGGGCCCGGAGGCCCCTATTCTGCCTAACAAGAAAATAATATTATGAATGGCTCATGGTAGGTGAGGGTTAATTTTTCATTAGGGCCCAGGAGCTTTAAAGGGGTTGTCCACTACCGGACAACTGATGACCTATTCACTGGATAGGTCATCAGTATATCATCGGTGCGGGTCTGACACCCGGACCCTGCACCAATCAACTGCTCCGGCTACCTCTGGGCACCGAACCTCTATGATGGAAGCAGACGGCTTTGGTCACAGAATAGCGGCCGAGCTGCAGTACTGCAGCTCTGCTTCTATTGAAGTGAATAGGAGCAGAGGTGCAGTTCGGCAGCACGGCCGCTATGCAATGTATGGAGCCAACTGCTTCCGGCTCCGTACATTGCATACTGTGCAATGACATCCGGTGCCTGCAGTAACCGGAGCAGCTGATCGGTGCAGGGTCCTGGTGTCGGACCCACAACGATGAGATACTGATGATATCTCAGTAGATAGGTCATCAATTGTCCGGTAGTAGAAAACCCCTTTAAATAACACCTTTGGTACTAGTTCCTTTTCTTTGCCAGGTTTTATAAATGTAAATGTATTTTATGATAAACTGTTTATGCGGATGAAATTTAACATGATCTGTGCATAATAAAAGGTAATAAATGAAAAGAATAATAGTGCCAGGGGTGAGTAAGGCTATGTTCACACTCAAACTCAAAAAACGTCTCAAAATACGGAGCTGTTTTCAAGGGAAAACAGCTCCTGATTTTCAGACGTCTTTTAAGCCACTTGCGATTTTCGCAGCGTTTTTTACGGCCGTTTTTGGAGCTGTTTTCGAGTCTATGAACAATGGCTCCAAAAACGTCCCAAGAAGTGACCTGCACTTCTTTTTCGTGGCTGTTTTTTACGCGCCCATTCTTCAAAACGGGCGCGTTAAAAAACAGCCCTTCGGAACAGAATGCCATTTTTCCCATTGAAATCAGTGGGCAGATGTTTGGAGGCGTTCTGCTTCCGATTTTTCGTCCGTTTTTCTGGCGTTTACGGACCAAAAAATGGTTGAAAATAGGCTGCGTGAACATACCCTTAGCACTAAAGCTACTTGCAGTGCATTGGTGTAGCTAGGACTAGGGCACGTTCTGAATATTTGCCCCTACAATTCTATTGCAGTGTGTTGTATCAAGTGTGGCATAACCTGAATTTGATGTGATTTGTCTGCTAAGAAAAAAAAAAGGAGAGAAAAATACTATAAATAAATAAATAATAAAAGCACAGAGCTTTCTTTAACAAATTTGGCTCTCCTTGGAACTGATTGACACAATACAAATGTTTGCTCTGCCATCTGAAACAAATTCCTTGACTTGAATCTGATCCCCCACAGAGCTCTGCCCATCGGTTTGATCATACGTTTTGTTTGCTTGGTAGCACACGGTTCATTGAGTCAGCCTTATCTCTAGTTAATAACCAAATTGCATGAATATAGGTAGGAGAGAAATAATAAAACGAGAGGGGCGAGTGACTGCCGCTGTCTTTCCGCTCCTCTCATTTAATGCTTATCATTATCATTATTATTATTATTATCTTATGTTGAAATTTTCATTAAAAAAGATCCTATTCATTCCTACGAATCCTGGGATGCTTTTTATTTGCAGTAGAATAGAATTAGAAAATTATTAAGCGCTGTCTTTTTCTTCTTAATAAAAGACACATGCCTTTGCTTGCCTCAAAGGAACTTTTGTAATGATTCCATTTGTACAGCTAATGTACGATACTGGACAACAATTGCGAACACTTCCCCTGACACAATGAAGACGTCTTCCAATCTCACTATTGCTCGTAAGATACAGCTTGATATCTGCGCTATTGATTTTTTTTCTTCATTGGCTTGTGTAGTACATTTTTGGCTTGAATTCTAAATTGTGTAACTGATTTCATCTTTAATTTTTAACAGAATGTAACTGGAGAGGATTTTCTGGTTGGCGTTCTTGCAGTTTTCAGATACCAGAGGAATATTTGATGTTACTGGGAATTTGTCCAATCTGCTTTGCTTGCTGTTCACTGTACGAATATGTTGACTCAACTAATGACTAAGTGTCTGGTTGTCTTGGACGTTTAATACTGTAGACCGGAATGTGCTTGCATGTTCTGACATAGAATTGTGTCCCACCTTGCAAATTATTTATATTCTTATCAAGATTTATGACTTTTTTATATATTTCTATATATTTATATATATATTTTTTATATATATATATATATATATATATATATATATATATATATATAGATTTTTTTTTTTAATAAATCATTGGTTTCAGAAACCAGAGATAAAAAGAGGAAGTGCTGTTTCAGCAGAACGTTACTTTTTTATTTTCCTACTACTTCAATTTATCAGATATAAAATTAATTGCATCTCTGTCTCTTCCCACA
The DNA here is from genome assembly GCF_050947455.1 of Rhinoderma darwinii. Classification (NCBI taxonomy): domain Eukaryota; kingdom Metazoa; phylum Chordata; class Amphibia; order Anura; family Rhinodermatidae; genus Rhinoderma; species Rhinoderma darwinii. The sequence continues at coordinate 58,658,204 of NC_134687.1, forward strand.
TAGCCAATTCATTCTGCAAACAGCCATGAAATAAAACTGGAAGCCAACATTACATGCCTGTAGCATAAGGAACCAATGGTGATAAACAGATGATCAGACGGTTTTTGTGGGAAAAGCCAAGTCTTTCTTAATGATTTATTCAGTAAGGTGCTTTAATGTCCTACAGGGCAATTCCTAGACAAACATATGTGCGTCAGTGTTGTAAGGCAGCGAGCGCTGATTTTTTTGTGGCATGTGAAAATATTTCTTTGTTTCATTTTTTACACTGTATGATTTGTAATTAGCATGTGGCTACAAAGGAATGGATATCTATTAGCTGAGCCTATAATTATTTCCATGATGAATCACCAATGTACAGCAGATACTTTGTGTTCTCAAAGAATCATGACATATAGTTTACTATGAAGATGAGAAAGCCTTTCATATGTGGTTTATAGTTCTGCATGAAACTTTAAGATCTTAAAACAGGCACAGAAGTGATCATGTGAACATTAACACATTCCCGACATTTGACGTATCTATAGGGGAAGTATGGAACAGGCTCACAGAGTGAATACCGACCGCAGCATTTAAATCATTAGAAAGAGGGGGGCGACCTCCTCTAACAGCTCATCGCGCTCCCCGCAATGCAATCGCAGGTGGGAGGGGAGGTGATGGTTGCTATGGCTGCCTGGGGGCCTAATGAAGGCCCCCAGGTCCGCCATCTTTGTACACCTATCAAGCACTACCTCCAGCAGGGCTTAATAGATGACTGTCAAAATCACGATATACTGCAATACATCAGTATTGCAGTATATCGTGCAATCCATCTAACGATCGCTGGTTGAAGTCCCCTAGGGGGACTAATAAAAAAAGTAAAAATTAGTTAAATAAAGTTTTTTTTTGTGTCAAAAATATATATATATTAAAAGTTCAAAAAAAAACCCTTTTCCCATTTTCGCCCTAGAGCATAGTAAAAAAAATAAAATAAATAAACATAATTGGTATCGCCTTGTCCGTAAAAGTCTGAACTATTACAATATATCATTATTTAACCCGCACGGTGAACGCCATAAATATTTGCCAAATTTATTAAAGTGGTGCATGCTGTATGATAAATTTAGCGTGACATGATAGACACTATTCTCTTTCTTTACCACCTATTAGTTGACTTAGTTTACGGCAGATTCTATTTCAGCACACCCTTTTAAGAAATTTCCCCTTTCCATAGACCACACCCCTTTCCCGCTAAGTCACAAAAATGTGGTGGATGGCATATTTGCCAGAATTCTCACTCAATTTGAGTTATGGTGCATTTTGAAGAGAAAATTTGCCCTCATTTCTATAAAAATGGTGCAAAAATAAAGTCTTAGCAGCCACAAAAAAAACAACAAAAGAAATGCTATTAAACCAGCGTGAAATAAAAACGGCTAAATACTAAAACGTACTTCAGTCACCAGGGGTTAAAGAAAAATTGTCCATAACTGTGTGATCTCCATTTTCATCAATGGGTGATAATGTTGTTTTCTGAAGTAGATACATTTCGCATCATCTAACATAGACCATGTAGCCAACCTTATTTCTCATCAACAGCATTTATTTTTAGTCTTATTTATCTGAAAATATGAGTAGAATGACAGCAACTGATTGATACAGCGACAGTAATAAAGATGATGAAAAACAAAAGTAGCCTTAATGTTCAAAAATGGCAAATGTTGGTTTGCTGCATGAAAACTATGATATAAATGATTGAAACCATCTTTCTCCATGTCATTTATTTAATTATACTGATAAAATGAGTGAATCAGAAAAGAACTTTCTCCAATTACATCTATTATGTGATAAACTGTAGTTCAATGTATTAAAAGGAAATTTTTTATATGATTTAATAGCGCAGAACATTCCGTCTGTACTTGTTTTTCCCCGATCCTTAAAGTCCGGCATTTTAAATCGCTCATCTGTTACATACAATTAAATTAGGCATTCATTTAAATGGATCAAAATTGGACTATAAGATTCTGCATAACAATAATAGAAGATGTAATAAACAACAGGACATGAATGATTGCACACTTAAAAAGATTTCCAATTTCATCATGGAGGAAATAATTGGCCTGGTATGCTAGAGGAAGAAGCTTGTGTTTCCTATCTTCAGCCTAGGCATTGTACCATTTGCACAATTTGTTCAAGTGGTTTGTTTGTTGAACTTAAGTATAGCAGTACAAGTTCGATTACCGGCTCTTTCATTGCTTTTTTATATATCTATATTAGTAAATGTCATAGCGACCTCCGGAAAGTAGGAAGATGGAACTGGTTGGTTATAAACAAAGCAATTCTTGGCCAAAACAAAGGAAGAATGCAATATAAAAAAACGATAAAAATAATGTGACTAAAATAATAATTCTTTGCATCTCCTTAAATGGGTTTTCCCAAAACCATTATTTATTACCTATTCACAGGATAACGGATACATATCTAAATGATGGGGGTCCAACCGCTGAGACCCCACCGATCACGAGACATGGCTTATCTTGCTGTTCCCAGGAGCCCCATAGTGCGCATGCTCGGTCACCGCTCTATTAATTTGTATGAGGCTGCCAAGCACTATCTTCGCTCCATTCATATAGGGGTTCCAGGTACAGCAAGGTACACCTGTTTTTGTGATTAGTGGGGGTCCCAGCAGTCGGACCCTCGCTGATCAGATAGTTGCCACCTATCCTGTGGATAGGTGATAAATAATGATTATGGGAAAAACCGCTTTAAAGTTTCATTATATAAATCAAGCAAAACATTTAATCCACGTGTGGCTACCTGACGCTGTTTCCGCATCGGAATCCATGTCAAAAAGTCCCATTTCACTTTTGTTTCCGCAGCATAAATTTCCCATTGACAATATTGGGAGGCGAGATTTACACTGATTCCAATGCCGAATCTGCATTGGAAATTTCCTTTGTATGCACATACAGATGTAGAGATCTTTGACTTGCAAACGTCTACAACCCATAGAGGCCGCCTCACATATTTTAAACGTATATTTCCAGATGTGTTTCTTTTTAAGAGGGAATGTTCTTTAATATGCAAACAGCCGACAAAAAAACACTGCTTGTTATAAAAAATATATACAAAATAGTAATAAACCTTAACCCCTTAGGGTATGTGCACACGATAAGTGTCTTTTACGTCTGAAAAGACAGACTGTTTTCAGGAGAAAACAGCTGCCTCGTTTCAGACGTAAAAGCTCCTCCTCGCATTATGCGAGGCATCGGTGACGCTCGTAAATATTGAGCTGCTCTTCATTGACTTCAATGAAGAACGGCTAAAATTATGTTGCAAAGAAGTGTCCTGCACTTCTTTGCCGAGGCAGTCAATTTACGCGTCGTCGTTTGACAGGTCGTCGGCACAGTACGTCGGCAAACTCATTCAAATGAATGGGCAGATGTTTGCCGACGTATTGTAGCCCTATTTTCAGGCGTAAATCGAGGCATAATACGCCTCGTTTACGCCTGAAAATAGGTCGTGTGAACCCAGCCTAAGTGACCACCAATGCGCCTTTTCACATCGGTCACAAGTGACCGCGGCATTTAAGTCATTTACAGAGGGAGGGAGCTCCCTCTCTCACCCGTCGGTGGCCCTCAAATGCAATTGCGGGCCTCCGATGGGATGCCATGGCAGCCGTTGGCCTGATAAAGGCCCTCAGGTCTGCCCTGGGTATATGCCTATTAGGATGTGCCGGAGTCTTACACTGACAGGCAATAATTCTCTGGTATACTAAGTATACCAAAGCATTATAGCAGCGAACTAAAGATTGCACAGTAAAGTCCCCTAGTGTAACTAAATAAAGTAATAAGTGTGAAATAAAAATTATTAATAAAAATTACAGTAAAAAAATAAAACTATTTTTTTACATAAAAAGTGGTATAATTTTGTAAAAGTGTAAAAGATAAATAAAAGTACATGATATCGTATCTCCGCAACCGTAATGACCCAAACAATAAAGTTAATATGTCATTTAAACCGCAAGATGAATATCGCAAAAAAAAACACAAAAAACAATGGCGAAATTGCTATTTTTTTCCATTGCCCCCCAAAAAAGTCAAAATAAAAGTTAATCAATAAGTCCCATGTAGCCCAAAATAGTACCAATCAAAACTAGGTCTCGTCCTGCAAAAAAACAAGCCCACATATCACCACATTTTTTAAAATTTTAAAATTGTTTTTTTTATTATAAACATAACCACAAACAAATACACGTACAACAAACAAATAACCCCAGAACCACCCCCCTCTCTAAACCGGAAAGAACAAAACACAAAAAAAAAACACACAAAAAATAAAATAAAGAAAACATCACCAAAGGGGAGCGTTTAGCCTTGTAGAGACGCCTTTTTACAGGAATAATTTTACCCTGCCCCAGTTCTTATGTTATCCTTCCAATCCTGCCAAACCTGATGGAGTCGAGACCCCTCACCTCTTTGGTCTATATCATATTTTTCTGCAACAAACAGTCAGTTCATCCTAGACACACAGCATTTAAAGGGAATGTGTTGTTAGCAAAAAATGTATTTTTTTTTTTTAGTTAAACAATTAGTGTGTAGGTGATTAAACATTGTTCTAATTTTTTTTATTTTTTTCACGAGTCAGGAAATATTATAAATTAGATTCTAATTTATAATATTTCCCAGCACTGGTCACTAGATGGAGCAATTCCCAAAATTGCAGCATTGCAGGTGGTAAAGCAACCACATTGCTTTATGCAGCAAAATTGGGAAAAAATCCCTCGCTCTAGTGAGCTCTCAGAATCCCTCCTCCTTTATCCTGGCTAGTGCCGGGAGAAACGAGGGGATTGAACGGTCTAACCTCCTACACTGTGTGTCGCCATTTTTTTAGCTAACACACAGTATAGAAGGTTTACATACAGTAGTAAACACACTGAAACACGAACATACATAGAAATCACTTACCTGCTCCTGCCGCCTCCGCTCCCTCCGGTCCGTCCGCTACGGCTGCTGCCGCTGCTCCAAGTGCACAAGTCCGGAAGCCGCGACCGGAAGTAGTAATCTTACTGTCCGGCCGCGACTTCCGGTCTACTGGAAAATGGCGCCGGACGGCGCACAGTTCAACTTGGACTGTGTGGGAGCGACGCATGCGCCGTTCCCACACAGACGGCGTACAGCATAGTGGATGGAACGGGTCCCGTTCGCATTCACTATGGGACTGTAGCTGCGGTATTCCATGTCTGTATGTGTCGTTAATCGACACATACAGAAATGGAGTAAAAAATGGCAGCCCCCATAGGGAAGAAAAAGTGAAAAAATAAAAAAAAGTAACACACAAACACACAAATAAATACAAAAGTTTTTTTATAAAACACTAACATCAAACTGATATAAAAAAAAAAAATTTGGCGACACTATTCCTTTAACACTAGGAGGCTCCCCGTTCTTCCACTCTTGGGAAATTGATCTCCTTGCAATTTGTAACCCCTTTAAACCAATCAGTCTATTTCATCTACCCCCCATACCCATTTTAAACCCAATATTATATTAACACCTTCAAAAGGAATCTCAATATGAAACGACTTGTTCAATCTCCCCACTATAAATTGGCAGTACCGATGTAGCCTTGGGCATCTCCATATCATATGAACCAAATCAGCATCGAGATCCCTACATATCTGGCAGCACGAGTCTACTCTAATCCCAAACCCAAACATCTTTTTAGGAGACCAGTACGCCATATGGATCATAAATAACTGAGATATTCTATATGACATATTAATAGTTGTCTCAACCACCATATTAAGAGCATCAATCCACTTGGGCTCCGACAGGTCGCCCAAGGCCTCTTGCCACATGGCATACAATAACACTAAACTTGGACTCCCAGCAGCTTTCTTTAGACAGGTATAAACTTTCGAGATTGCTTTTTTCCTAGTACCAGTAACCTGTAAAAAATGCATATCTTCATACTGTGCAGCTCTTAAATTCCCCCCTAACTTACAGCATCTTAACGCATGATATACTTGTGCATAAAACAAGTGACATATTTAAAGCATTATCCAGCTTCAACTCCAAAAAACTCTTAATATTGTCCTGTTCAATGAATCGATAAATATACAGAATGTCAGCCTCTTTAGCCAATTAGACTATTCACTAGTTACCCACAACCAAAACGTTCATTCCCCCACATTGGTGTAAATATCATATAACCGGATATCCCCAAATTTGTTTTTACTTTTCCAAAATTGTTTGCACCACTTAGAGGGTCACAAGCCTACTCTCTTAAATAGCCCAGCTTCCAAACATATAAAATTGGCATATCTATTATGTATAAATTCACTCGTGGATCACTTAATGTGTCTTACTAACCATCCTCCCTCCTTTATCAGAAGACTCAACTGTGTCGCAAAGAAATATAATTTGAAATGTGGCACCTCCACCCCCCCCCCTTTTATTCCTATTCAACTGCAACTTCTCTGAGTTGATACGCGCCTGCTTCCCTTTCCAGATGAAATCTCTTATAATAGAGTGCATTACCCTAAACATCATATCTGGGATCCATATAGGACTATTCTGTAGAGGATACAACCAAGTGGGCAAAACTACCATCCTGGTGCCTGGCGACTCTTGCTGCCAATGAGAGAGGCAATTTTCTCCATATCTTAACTTTTTGTCTAATATATCTTATAGAAGGAACTATATTTAGGTCCACATACTCTTTAACCTCCAGGGCCACCCAAATTCCCAGATACTTAAACTTTTCTATCAAATTCAACAATTCTAACTTATCTCTGTTCTTCCTTACCCTAAGTGGCATAACGGCGTACTTGGACTAGTTAATTAAAAAATCAGAACATTTACCAAATCCTCTAATAATCCTCATGACTTTCCCGATCGACTCCTAAACGTTCTCCACATCGTCCGCATACAGCAGCACTCTATCTTTCAACCCTCCTAATCTGAATCCGCAAAGGTCCCTTCTCTCTCGTAATCGCTGTGCCAATGGCTCAATCATTAATGTGAATAGTAGGGGCAGGAGGGGGCACCCCTGCCTAGTTACCCGCCATAAAGAGAAAACCGGGGATGTTTCCCCATTTACACTAATCCTTTCCTTGGCTCCTGCATACAAGAGCCTAACCCACTTTATAAATTTATCCCCAAAACCGAATCTCCTAAGGACCTCCCAGAACCCCTCTAAGAAATGCTTTCACTGTATCCCAAAAAGTCCCCACCTCGTAATATGGTTTGTTAGCCTCAAGGAATTCCTGTATCTCTCTCATTACCCCCTCATGTTGGTCCATTATATCCAACCAAAATGGTTTGAATTTATAAAAAGTCAAACCTCTTCCTTTTAACCTCTGTAAATCCACAATAATTGGCACATGGTCTGAAATGCAGCTTGGGCCATATCTCACTTCTTTTAACAAGGATCTCCCAAAGTCATTGCAGACACAAAAGTCTATCCGAGACATACTTGCCCCAGCTCTTGCGATACATGTATAAGCTTTAACCTCTGGGATAAAATATCTCCAAATCTCTACCCATCCTAATTCGTTCAGTAACCCTGCAAATTTAGTAGGCCCCAATCCTTGACCATTCACCGTTGCTCTATCCAACTTTGGGTTTAAAATTTTATTGTAATCCCTAATTTAAACAAAGGGCACCTATGCCTTTCCTACTTAAACTGTTTCAAAGAGACCAAAGGTTCACAAGAGGTGCCAGGGGGAAGAAACACTGAAGCCAGAATACATCTAACACCCATAAGGGCATGTTCCCACGTGGCGGAATTGCTGTGGAATTCCGCTGCGGACAGTCCGCACTGGAAATCTGCAGCAGACAGTCTGTCCATTGGTTTCAACACCTTTTTGGTTATCTTCGTGCAGACGTTGCGGACAACTCCGCTGCGGACCATAGGTTGCGGTGCGGAATTTGGTGTCCTCAGCATACACTGGCTGTTGCGGACTTGATGTGTACTTGTGGCGGAATCTCTCCATTGACTTCAATAGAGTTGCAAAATTACGCAATGAAATCCGCAGATGTTATGTGTGTTGCGTCGCGAACTGGATATTTCATCATTCTGGCTGGACCTATGTGTTTCGAGGTCTATAGCTAGATTGAGATGGAATGTTTTAAAAGACAGCAGGAAGTACTCTTCACCTGAATCCACAACGACTAATCCGCAGCATTTTACTTCACATTTTAAGCAAAGGCGCAACGGAATCTGCAACGCAGATTATGTGCGGCATTGATGCGGACAGTGTCTGCAGAATTCTGCCACGTCTGAACATGCCCTAATCATACAATAAAGAAAGATGTATCTCCCCTCCGGATCACTCACGTAACCCACCTCCTCAAACTGGATTACTCTATGGATTAAAATCCATAAGAGATCCATTTCTTCAGTTAGGTGCTTTTCCTGAAAGAAAAAAACTGCTAGTTGGAACTACATTGACGGAAAAATAAAAAAATTATGGCTCTTGGAAAGAGGACGAAAAAACTAATAATTTTAGTTCAAAAGAGTTTTTATTGTGCAAAAGTAGTAAAACATAAAAAATACATATGTGGTATCACCATAATCGTACCGACCCATAGAATAAACGCATAGAACAATGGCGGAATTCAAGGAGTTTTTCTATTCCCCATAAATAAAGTTAATAAAAGTTAATCAAAAGATTATATGTACCCCAAAATGGTGCATTAAAAAGTACAACTATCCCACAAAAAACAAGTCCCCATTAAGCTATGTTGATGGAAAAATAAAAAAAAAGTTAGAGCTCTTTGAATGTCACTATACAAAAATGAAAAAAATTGCTTGGTCATTAGGGCCTAAAATAGGCAGGTTACTAAGGGGTTAAATAATAAAGCTAAAACAGTGAGTCTATGCGTCATGTTACGACATGTCTTAGTATGAAAAAAGGCCAAAAACAAAATGTGATAGAGTAGCGAAGTGTAATCTGGTAAGTCCTGGTCTGCGCTGACGATTCTTCAGGCAATATAGTCTAAGAAAGCAATTTATGTAATAAAGAAGACCTACTGAAATCAATAACAAATGCCACACGTCAATACAATAAAAGAAGAGGTCCTTTCCTGATAAAGGGCCCTTTTTGTGATATGAGTCAGGAGTAATCCAGGGGGGAATCAAAATCAGTCATGTTATTGATCTCTACATCTTCTTATTAAATAATCATTTAACGATTTTCCTTGTAAATAAATGCTTCTATGGTTGGCATGTAAGCCATATAGATATTGTACACAAAATCCAAGGCCGAAAATACAAATTTTTATCCAAAGAGAAATCGGCTGAGTTTGCCGATGCAGCAGAGCTACATTTGTAAGTTAGTTCATCTCATAGTGAAAGCATACAGTCTTATTAAAATCATACAGTTTAATTCTTACTACGGGTTAGACATTGTACTGTAGCTGTAGTTCAATACCAATATAGCAGTACTGAATTTGTTGTTTAAGACTGTATTGTTTGTGCATTGTGATTAGGTGCACTAGAATATTTGCAGTTCTATGTAAAGTCGCAAATAACTTGATATCAAAATAAGTCGGACAGAAAGAACAACTCAGCATGCTACAGCCAACAAAATTTGCTATGTACATACAGAGGTTAACACACCATTCCTTGATCTTTTTTTTTTGCAGTTTGGTTATTGGCACATGATTAAAGCTTGATAAAATAAATGTCCAGTAGGTTATATATGATACTATTATATGTTGTTGGATTGTTCTGTCCAATCCACAAATCTACTACTTTCAAAACAAAAATTGAGCAATTCAGGACACAAAATGAGTAAAATACTTTTTCCAAATTACTCCTCGGCAGAAAAAGAAAAGATTGCAACAATTCAACAGCAATATATTCATTTGAAACTATTGGTGTAGTTTGAAACTTTTGACTCTAAAATATCTCTCTATGCACTTACTGCTTGCGGTTGATGGGAATATATGCTCAAAAATCAATAGAGAACTGTGAAACATTTAAATTTAGAGGACCTGTCAGGTACCTAAAAGATCAGACTAGTGCCAAACTTTTATTCCTTCCTTCCTCCTGATCAACAATCTTGTTGTTTTTTTTTATCTCGCTATGTGCCTCCATCCCTCCCCCCACAATATTGCTTTCCTCCTGATCAACAAGCTTTTTTTTAAAAAGCTCTTTACGGGCCTCTAATCCCCTGCACTCAGCCCCAGTTAGGTGGCTGATATGCTAATTCATGAATAAATTGACAATTGACAGTCTCCACCACCCAGCATCAATAGGGTGTAAACCTAAGCTGCTTGATAATACAGTGGAACAGTTAACATATAATACTACTATACAAGAGCCATATAATACCTCTACACCATGACCACACATTACCATTACATAGTGATTGAATAATACCACCATACTGTTATTGAAAAAAAACAACAACAACATAAAGTCCAGTATTACCACCCTACAGTGACCATATAGTGGTAGATACTAGTACTACGCAGGCATTCTGCAGACCTTATAAGTGAACACAGTACAGTGAAATTCAGTGACTCACAGCTGACATCTTCTCTTTACGAAATCGTTCCCTTTTCCTTCTCTTCTCGATTCGACTTAGACCTCCATGATGATTTCTCCTGACCGACTCATTTCTGCAGTTTGGTCCTCGCTTTTTTAGAATCTTCCCAAACTTTACACAAACTACCCATAGAGCTGCCCACTTAACAATACTATCCTGTTGCTTACCCCCAAAACTGTGCCTACTGCTTCCCCGTGTGTCTCCATAATTATAGTTACTGCCCCAAGAAATAGTGGCAAACAATGCCCCAGATGGTAATAGTGCCCCACACAATAACAGTGCCCTTCTTTGTGTGTCAAACAGTAAAAGTGCCTACCTTATTGCCCCACACACTAATAATGCTTCCTTAGTGGCATCAACACAGCAATAGTGTTCCCTTTGTGTCTGCACACATTAATAGTGCCTCAACACAGTGATAGTGCCCTTCTGCAGAGTAATATTACCCCTTTAGTGCCCTTCTCATGGATATACTGCCACCTTTCTGCTACAACACAGTAATAGTGCCCTTACTGCCCCTACACTGTAATAGTGCTTCCTTAGTGCCCCAGACATTAGTAGTGCCCCTTTAGTGTTCCCTTACTGTTCCTACACAAAGATAGTGCCTCCATAGTGCCCCCACTCAGTAAAAAAATTGCCCCCTTAGTGCCCTCATACAGTTAAATTGCCCCCTTAATGCCACACAGTAAATATTCCTCCGAAAAATAATAATACCAATAAATAATAATTTAATAATATAATATAAATAATAATAATCTTTATGTAGCAGCAATATATTCCACAGTACTTTACAGTTCAGAGGGAACATGTACAGACAAAATCAGACATTACATAGTGACAAAACAAATTGACAATTCAATTAAGAGGAGTAAGGTCCCTGCTTGCAAAAGCTTACAATCTATAAAATTAATACTCACCTAACCCCATTCCCTCAATGAACAGAACCGCTCAGGCCACGTGCGTCTTGCGACCTGTGGTAAGTACTGTCATTGGTCTGGAGCAGGCAGGCGCAATGATGTCACTTGCTTCGTCTAGCTTGCGACGAGTCCCTAGTACTTCATAGGCCACAGACCTGCAGAGGCTTGCAGTCTATGAGAGTTTTTACTGCCCCATTATAGTATTCAACTTCATCTGAGCCATAAGAACATACATACAATTGATTTGTGTATAGGTTCATACAGCACCAGATATGTGGAAGGATGGGGTTTTGCACGGATAGGGGCCCAACCCAAAGATGAGTATAAAAGAGTATCCGGCACACCAATTTTAAAACAAAAGGTATTTTTTTATTTTGTTTTTAATGTTTTATCAGCACCACAAGCTCTCGTCTATGCAGTTTTCCAGCACGGCTCAGTACCTGATGAAGGTCGCTTTTACCGAAGCGTCGCACGCTGCCACTGTCATTAAAAAAATAATTAAAAAATACCTTTTGTTTCAAAATTGGTGTGCCGGATACTCTTTTATACGCACATGCAATTGAGATGGGCGCAAGGAGGCAATTTTAACTGTGTAACCCCTCTTACATACAGCCTTGCCTTCCATCATAGTGGTGTGGCCTGCCTATGCTCGTGTTATTTGGATGTATGCAGGATGTATCTGGTATATAGTAATTCTGGTGAATACCATGTTAACCCATTGTTATTGTTTATTAGTAAATCATTCAAACTCCCTAAGGAATTATCTGTAAAGAGATTTTTCAGTTATTGATTTTGGGTTCTTGCTATCAACAAGAACCAGCCACCATAGGAACTCTACACTTTTGTCAAGTCCATCATAGTCACTTTTTAGCTAAGTAAAAGGCAGATAACACATACTGCTGATGCACCATAAACACTGTTGTCTCGTGAAATTTGCAGGAGAGAAAGGCCGCCATTTCACATCTCTTACGCAGTGAGTATCAGGTAAATATACAATTTTCAGAGCTTAGGTAGGTTTTTCACCAAGGTTAAGATATTTTCCTTTCACCTCACTCCTACATGTGAGAAGGTAGGTGACAATTCTTCTGGGTGACAGTAACAACTTGATCTCCAACTTCCAGTAGTGAGGAAGGGGTAGTCGGCAAGTGATGCAGTACTCGGGGTAAGGAGGCTGTAGGTTGGAGTGAACCTGAGTAATTATTAGTTCTGCTTGTGTATATGTTTATTACAGTTTGGTAACGATTGGAGGAGATAAACATTCTCCGAGCAGATTCTTTCTGGCTGATTAAACTGTACAGTAATTCACCCTGTACTCCTAATGTTATAAAATTGCATAATTCCCTGCATACGGCTGCCTCATAATTGCTTCTAGTTCCCACTTGTTTGTACTCAGCAGGGTCTAGCGTGCTATAATTCTGATATATAGTATAGATATGTGTATTGCAACACAGTGCAAGTACATATAGTCATTGCTTAGTCTCTACAGAATGTATGTCATTAAAGCGGATATGTGGCATATATGCAGATATATTGTGTAATATCTAGTTTGTCCTAGTCATAAATTTGTGGGATTATTCTTGAACATGTAGATTTGATTGTGAAAATACGTCTGAGTGGAAATGAATCACGTATGAAGCTAAAGGCACCAATATGACACAGTGTAATAATATTTCATATATTTTGTCTTTGGCTATCAATCTTAAAGTCAAATTGTTGGCTTCCCTGACAAGTCTATTTTAGTAAATAATTGCATTTCTTAATAAAAAATAATCCTCCTGGAAATATAGAATTAAATTGAAAACTAGGCATTACTATTGATTTTCTCACTAATTCGACAGTGTCACATTGTGTAGGGACACACCCTATTGACAAACAGTATGGTAACACCCAGTTGTCAATTTAGTGCTTAAAAAAAGAAGCAACTTTGCAAGTAGTTTAATTTAAAATCTCCTACTGTTGTGTCTTCAGATTCTATGCAAATGTATGTCTCCGTGGTTACAGACTACAATCAAACTATGTGTAGTCTGATCCAATAAACCTACTCCATTTGATCTATTCCCTACTCTTTGTTAATATATAGTGGGTTTGTAGTAGGGAAAAAAAATGGGATAATACTGCCTCAGACTGAACAAGGTTTATAAAGACACATAGGTCTAAATAAAAGTTGCAGACACAAAAAATAGGTAGTAGTAGTAAAGATTATTTGCAACTTTGCTTAATTTTTGTTTTAGATGTATTTTTTTTTAAATTGTTTCATGTATTTAGAACTATTTCATAGACTGGATTGTTCTTTATGTACATATATGTTCTCTCAGACCATATTTAGATGAATAAACCACTGGGTAGTTGTATGTGTAATATAATTTTCTAGTGAATGGTGAATTTGAGGTCTGAAAAATCTTCACAAACAACATATTAGACTTTACTGCGGTTTTGTGTCTGGATATTCTGGTGCGGCTCAATAACAATGTGCTGGTACTTCATGGCTTACTTCTGCACTTTTATAATTTCAGGGATTGCAGCTCCTTAACTCATTAAAACTATCTAAGATTGTGCTGTTTTCATATCTGCTGTTTAATATCTAATTCTCAGGATTTGTTTTCTCCTCTTCTGAGCCCCGCAGTAATCCAGCTGTATGTAGAGTTTTATCCCCAGCTTTTGGTTTAAATCTTGTGTTTTTTTTATTTTTCATACATCAGCTCAAGAAGACAAATCTTCAAGTGTTTGCTTCTTTATCTTTTGTTCTACACAGAAGTTTTCATATTCAATCTTCAGTCTCGGAACACTTTTTAAAGTAAAAACTATATTTAGAGAAGAGATTTAGAAATTGCAATGTGACTTTCTATCCATAAATCCTGTATTATTCCTCCTAAATACAAGTTGTAAAAAAGCCATACAACTTTTGATACATTATTTACAAACCTAATATAACAAGAAACAAGTTTACACCAGTGCTACTACCTAATGAAGCAATGTAAAGCAGCGAGGCCTTTGTGTAAATCTGTATAACAGAAAGCAAAGTTTACCAAATAGCAATGATAATATATAGATGGCTTGCAATAAACACACCTTAAATGCATGAATAAGGAGCTACACCACAAACCAAATGCTTTTATCCTACCGCTATATTCCAAATACCCACATGGGTTGTACAGTGTATACATATTGACAAGATTCCACCTCTGTTACCCCACATAAAAAATTGATCCCAAATGTATACTGCAAAGGCACTTAAATGGGTTTTTCCATGGGGGACATTTATGACATATCCACAGTATATATCATAAATGTCAGATAGATGCGGGTTCTACCTCTGGGACCCGCACCTATCTCTAGAACAGGGCCCGCTAAACCCCGTTCTCGATTTTTGTGCTCACGCTGACTCCCGGCCACTTCCTAAATACATGGTCGGGACATGGTCGGGAGTTACAGAAACAGCGTAGCTCGCTGAACTACGCTGTTTCCGTAACTCCCATAGTAGTGAATGGCAGTTACGGAATCAGCGTAGCTGTTTCCGTAACTCCTGACCATGTAATCAGTAAGTGGCTAGGAGGCAGCGTGAGCACAAAAAGCTAGAACAGGGTTAGGGGGCTACGTTTTAGAGAAATGTGCTGTGGATATGTCATAAATGTCATAAATGTCGTAAATGTCCCTCATGGGAAAACCCATTTAAAGGGGTTGGACACTTTAAGAAAAATGTCAGCCATAAGGAAGGTACAGGGGAGCATGGCTTATGACCCCGATAACATAGCGCTGAACTGCAAATAAAGTCAAAATACTGTTTTGATTGCACTGCTGATAGTTTTCTTAAAGTGGGCAACCCCTTTATATTGGTCAGAGATTCACCGCACTGTACCACCGATATGTAGAGATCAAGCAATATCTATAGAGTAGTTGCTCACTGACATTTCTATCTACACTTTTGCAATGCGAGTCCGTTTCTTACAGACACTTTTTCTTTGGTTCTGTAGTGGATCCAGGCATTTCAGAAATGTGAATGCAGTTCCGTGTTGTGCATTCAGGGTGCCCAAGCCGATGGCGTTCCTGCAGAACCAAAATTTCATCACCGCATACAATTTCTATACCTTCTAAAGAAAAAAGGTGTTTTTTCTAAACACATTGGATATTTTTTGGTCTGTGTAAGCCACAGCGCTATCAGTGACATCACTAGGTACTAGGTTGTGGGGTTGGAATTTTGTTTTGCAGTACTGCCGCGGGTTGGGGGGGGGGCTGCATACACAACACATTTCTGAAGTGCCTGGATCCGCTACAGGAGCAAAGGAAAGATGATTTGTCCATGGGATATGGACTCACAATGCAACAAATGTAGACACAATTGTCAATGGACAACTACACTACAGATATTGCTTGATCTCTACATATCGGTGGTAGAGTTTGGCCAATTTTAATGCCTGGGCAGTATTGTACAAACACATATTGGAGAAATTCTTTATATAGGATAACAGAAGTAGAGTCTTGTGGATACATCCACTGTACAGTACAATAAAAACAAAACAGTAATAATTCTTTTATGCGGGGTAACAGCAGTGGGATCTTGTCAATAAGTATCCACTGTACAACTCATGTGGGTATTTGAAATATAGTGTAGGATAAAAGCATTTGGTATGTGGTGTAGCTTTTTATTTATGCAAATAAGGTGTGTTTGGTGTTTGGTGTGTATTATTATTTAGAATCCCTCTTTTATTACAGGAGACACAGAGGGAGATTTCTGGAGCAGTCAACCAGTATGTTAAAAAGACAAAAGTATTGGAGGCACTTTCAGATAATTGTCACTAATCACAAATATATTGATAGGTCATCTGTCTTCTCATGGAAATAGTCTGAGAGGGTTTTAAAGGTTTTAAGGTCTTATGCGATAGACTGTATGGCAGCATCCCCTGCCACGTAATCCAACCACTGGCGCTCAATGTGCTACCATATAGTGTACCATGGGGCCCTGTATTTGAAAGATATTCTCCCCTAGAATCAAAGCTTCAAGGAGAGAATACCGAACGTGCAGTGATTTTTTTTGTTGGATTTAAAGTCTATGGGTTTCCTATTACAGCAACTTGCATCTTGGAGCCTTAATACGGCCATGTGCATGAGGTCTAGGACCGGTTTCACATGTTACAACTCCATGTAAGATAAAGAAGGGTTTGGAAAAGGCCTCATTCCCTTGCACATGTCCGTATTGCAGATCATTGTTGTACAAATTAGTAATACAGCGCCCATATACTGCTATAATGCATCTCTCAATTTTTTTTTAGTTGGCACATGGAGTACCTATCGCTCTGTAATATGGAACCACATGGAATCCATGAGCCACCATAATACTTCAAAGACTGTCTTGATCTCACGGAATGTGATTTAATCCTGTCTTTGAGTCTAAATATACAGCTCTTGCACAGACCCATAAAATGTGTGAAAAGGCCATATTTTCATACGGTAACTAAAACGAACCTATGCTAAAATCATATTTGCTGTGCTTTTCTTTCTCTACTATTTTTTTCATATTGTTCCAAAATTTCGTGATCACCATGTGAACTCCAACATACAGGTTTTTTCCCAAAGTCGGTTTTCTGTTGCCATTGTTAATCTCAGGAGCGTGTATTGTAAAAAATAATACCCCAGAGGGATATCTTACAGGTCTTAGAATGGAGGGTGGAAACTTCCTCAGCTTAAAGACAAAACATTTCAAGCATTTCTGAAGCCTATTTCATAACTGTCAGCATTAAGACTAATGGTCAGGTAATATTATATAGCGAGGACGGGTCTGTACTGAATGCTCCTTTTTGGCATATACTTATAGATGTAAAGTGCAGGTGCAGTTAATCAGATTTGAGGCCTTTCGGAACAGGTTGTACAGGTGTATAATTTAATTCCTGGAAGGTTTTAAGCCAGTAAATTATAAGAACAATACTTCACTGATTCGAAGCATGCTCGAAAAAAGCCGCTAGTCATTCACTTTAAGCGTGAATGCATTTCCCCTGTAATGAGAGCTATTATTGTCTAATAGGTTGTCCTTTTTGTTTGTGCATACTATATTGCAAATATTCGGTTGATAATAAACATTTTATCAGGTAAATGACAGCTAAAAGACATGGAGAGCGATAAAGCTCAGAAGTGTATTTGCTAAAAGGGATAATACATTTCAAAGGTGTTTTTTTTTGTCAAGACTTGTCTAACGTTGACAAGGTTTCTCTCCCACAGGTAATAGGATTTTAGCGCTTTGAATTAGCTTGTTTCTGCACTGGCAAAAAAATCTTTAACATATTAAATAAAAAAAATGCGCTCCTAAAGTGAAGCTCCACTTGGAAGACAGTATATTAGGAAGTTGCATTATAAGCATTTCTCGGAAGTATATTTATTACTGGGATAACTCATTTTATGGGGAAGACTGGTTAAAATAATAGAGCTGGGCAGCCACGGGGAAATAAAGTTCATACAGCCTCTCTGCTCACCTATTATGTAAGCAATGCCTGCATTCAGCTCATGAATACGTTAATTCCATGGTGGAGATTCACTTTGAGGAATATTCCCATCTCAGACATTTGGAAGCCACGTCTGTGCGAAACGCGTGGGAACCCTTTGGACCATTCCTTTATTCTTGATACATTAGTGATATTAACTGCCTGACTATGTACATTTCTGATTTCATTTTTCGTTAGGCATTTGTCTTACTTTGGAACAAACTGCATACTTGCGCTTGGACTGCATTCTTAGACCCTTTATTGCATATGCTTTTGCGTTCAGCTCTTGATCCACTGTGTCCTGGTATTATGAGGGAGATCTGCTCTGGGATGGTATTATTTATTATGGTATATACCACCTTATAATTGTTACGCACAGATTGAGTGCTTTTTAAATGTTTTTAGATTTTTTTGTACATTGCTAGTTTGCTACTAATAAAATAGCTTTTTGTATCATGGACATTATTTGAGTGCATATTATGCTGTCCATACACACTAACTTTTCTTCTTCATATTCCTATTGGTCCACCGGTGTGTGGCATTTGTTGCACCACTTGTATTTCAGCAGACATCTTTGCATATAGCATAGCCACAGGATATGCCATAAATGTCTGATTATTGCAGATACCGGTCTGGAGAATGAGGTTCCCCTATTCTGTCTGGTGAGTCGACAGCCGGCCGCTGCATCCAGGTGGAGAATTTATCCAGGATGTTCTCTCCATTCACTTCTTGAGCTGTACATAAACAGTAGAGAAAGCGTGCCCGGCTCTATTAGTAACTCACATTAGCAGCCACCACTCCAAACTTTTTCTGTCAGATACAGTGGCTGATGACTGCCTGGCCTGATGAGACTGGGGATTTTCTTTCAGTAGATTGGTGCTTGTTCCAGAGGTGGTTCCTCCTGTAGAAATGCAATAAATATCTAAGAAGGTAATAGTCCTTTATAGTCTTATTATTTAAATCAAGTTTTTATGTTAAACAGATTTGTTAAGAATGGTGTTTATTTTATTTTTCATGTCAATATAAAAAAATGGAAAATGGGAGTTTTCACATTAGGAACTGAGCACCAGCGGTATCGCTACCACCGGGCATCCGGCATCTTTGACCCAATGCTCCGGATTCCTGGGCAACTGCCACATTCAATTGTATCTGAATTATTTCAATTGTATCTGAGTCCAGGACGCAAATACATTTGAATACTAATAGCTATCAGCTTCTTGCTCCACCATTCACTAGGCTATAGGTCAGGTTAGGCCTGCAGCCTATGAGCAGCTGGAAGAGGATCCCTGAACAGGCCGTCACAATGACATCGCTGCATCGTGCTGGCCGCCTACACAGGGGTCCCATCTCGGTGTCTCTTAAGCTGCAGGCCTATCGTGGCTGAGGAGGCCTGCTGTGCAGCTTCATTGGAACATGGCTAGGTGAGTATAAGTTTTATTATTTGTTTGGGAAGCACTATTACTGAATGGGGGCACTATCTACGAGGGGCACTGTTTGGGGCACTCTCTACAGGGGGAACAGTGTGTGGCAATCAGACGTAACGCTGCTTGGACCCCTAGAAATGAAAAATCCGCCCCCGAGGATAGTTACAAAAATACTAACTGCTGTGGCTCTGTATCTAAGTCTGGTGTATGTGATACTGTCTACTGGGGCCCTATATCTAAGCCTTTCATGTATGATACTGTATGCTGGGTCCCTATATCTAAGTGTGCCAACTCACCATGTGCTTAATCCTGGACACCACGCATCTTGATTGTGTGATAGACATCAACCCAATATTGTGCCCTATATCTAAGCCTAACTTCTGAGTCTATCCTACCTTGTGTGATACTGTCTGCTGAGCTGCTGTATTTAGTCTTATCATGTGTGATACTGTTTGCTAAGCAGCTGTATCTAATCCTATATCTAATCCTATTATGTGCGATACTGTCTGCTGTGTATATAATTCTATCCAGTGGTTTGTAGACCTGATCTTTTAAGACCCTAGCAACGCCTCTGCTGAACACTCATGAAAGGCTGCCGCTTTTTGTTTTGTAGAGATGACTTTTCAGCTTGTGCTGTGTACACTGGTGCAGGGACGGCAGTCCTCTCATCATAAGAGGGCAGGATCACAACTAAAGGCAAGACCTTTATAAAGCCAGAGGCAGAAAGCTCAGGATCACATCATTGACAATAGGTTATTGAGACTTCTGTCATCCGCATCCATGAAGTAGAGTGACAACTTCTATATCCTCCTCAGAGTGACATCCATACATGTTCGTTTTTGGCCTCCCGCTGCATTTTTATTAGGTACAGGAATTTCAGATAAGCGTACTGTGAACTATAGACACAGCTAAAATACAGCACACTTATTTTATATTGTTTTTGCACTGCTTTATATAGACTCAAGAAAATGTAAAATAATTCTGCTGATAATTTCATAAACCTTGTGAAGAAATACAAGCTGATACCTGCAGAAACTCAGGACTATGAGTTCTTGGCTCTACACCAGTGAATTAAAATAATCTCTAAATAAATATACTTTGTTCTTCAAGTTTTAGTATTGGTGAATACGTTTCTCAATCTCCTATCTTACTTTGTGGTGATTTCATTTATATTACTGTATGATTAAGTGAAGAGCCAGAAAAGGTTTAATCTTTAAGAAAATATTAAGGTAACTTTTTTTTTACCTTTCTCAGACATGTTAATTCTAGTATGCCATAGACAATTTCCTTATCTACTCAATGAGACATGTACCCTTAGTGTACTTAGGAATTTTTCTATGTGGTCTTGCCAACTACTACGCTGGTTCTGGAGTCTGGAACTAAATACATGAAATAACCCAAGTGAAAGTCTAAACAAAATTACAATAAATACAATACTTATTTGCTGCAGTAGCTCTCTTAGTAAGGCCTAATGCACACGATCCTGTGTGCCGCCTGAGTCCCGTCCGTGATCCATGGAAAGATAGGACATATCCTATCTTTCCACAGATCGGTGAGTCGGGTCAGTTTTTACAGACCGGATTCACCCGCTAAAGTGAATGGGTTCATGAAAACTATCGGGTGCCACTTGGATGCCGTGAAAAAAAGCCGAGTGGTACTCGGTCGTGTGCAACTGGCCTATGGTAATGTTAATATTTCCTATGCAATTATTGATATATTTTACTTGCAATACCATGCCTATCCACATGGTGTGCTATTAGAAGAGAATGTATGTATAAACAACACTAAGTACTATATGCTTTTATACAGGCAATTGTTGTACAATACTCTAAAGCACCAACTAGGGAAGAAATATTTACTGCAGTTTTTAAGTGCTCTTGTCTAAAAGAAAACACAAATGAGACAGTGTGATGTACTTTCTTAACCCCTTAAGGATGCCGGCTTAATGGGAACCTGTCATTTTGAAAATGCGGTCCAATCTGCAGGCAACATTTTATAGAGCAGGAGTAAGTTAGCAGAGTGATATATATAGTTTGTAGCAAAAGATTCAGTATAGCTTTTTACTTCATCTTGCACCTTGTATTCTGGGCTTAAGAGTCCAGTGGGCGGTCCTAATCACTAAAATCTCGGTATTCACACTCATACTGGGAAGACTGTCAATCAATGTGTAGGACCGCTCATTGAAATCCTAAGCCCAGAATGAGCAAGACATACTGGGTTTAGGAGTCCAGTGGGCAGTCCTACACAGTGATTGACAGCGTTCCCTGTATGAGTGTGAATACCGAGATGTCAGTGATTAAGACCGCCCACTGGACTCCTAAGGCCAGAAAAAGTTGTAAATTAATAAATTACAAGTTATACTGAATCTTTTTGCTACAATAATATATATTGATCTGCTCAGCTCCCCTTGCTCTACAACTTGCTGCCACAGATTGGTCTCCATTTTCAATGTGACAGGTGTCGTTTAGGGACAGACATTGTTTTTTGTGTTTCTTTTTTTTTTGCTGACATACGTAGCTGTAAGTTTTGTTTCTCACTGGACCACTTGAATTTTTTTTATAGTAACATTTTGGAGTACATATATTTTCGCTTAATTTCTATACATTTTTTGTGAAATAAATGTAAAAAAGAAAAATTTAGCCATTGTTTATACCCCACTTGTGTAGTGATCAGTATTGATCATGTTATATCATTAGCAGGATCTCAATTTCCTCCAATCCTGAGGCTGGGTTCACACAGTGCGTTTTTGCTGCATTTTTAACATGCCTTTTTTTTTTTTTTTAACTCCTATTGAGAAACATGGGCGTTTTCCTACAAGTTGCACGCTAAAAACGCAACAAAAACGCACAGTGTGAACCCAGCCTGACAGTGGCTGTCAACCACACACAACAGAGGCGCCTGTGAGATCACAAAGCTGTATATATATATATATATAACACTTTACGTAACAGAACTTTTTATGTTCAACTTATATGTTCAGCGCTGGGTGGGATGGAGTTCATGAGTCAGTGGCTATATTCCATCCAGCAATCTACACCTATACATGTATATAAATTATTATACATTCATACATGAGTATGTGGAACATAAAAAATCTTTTTATATTATAGCGGTTATAATCTTAAGCTTATTTCTCTCAAGCACTAAGGAGACATTGTTTTCTATACAATGATCACTAAAGTGTGTATGTGAGTGTGTTGGTGTGAATGTGTGTTTATTATGGCAGACACTTACTGGTGTTTAGTATCTGAGCCTTTTCCATAGAGCTTTTGACGACTCAGCAGGGTTCCCAGTGACAGATATTAGGCGACACGCAGAGCTTATGGTGGCCAATAATTATTCCTGCTGAGAGATGCCTTAATTGGAAGTATCTTATCCTTTTATGTGTTATTCCCATAGCCACGTCTTTCAGGAAAAAGAAAAAAAAGCTGCATAAAATTAAACCGGTTAAATAGCTAAAGCAGTGAAAACAGGGGTTGGGATTATGCGGTACATGAAATGCTTTTAGAATATATTGCTGCTGATCAAACAATAATCAAAATCATGTGAGTCACCATTTCCTTTGGCAAAAAGCCGAAATACAGTTAGTCAAGACTAAGACCTGTCAATGCAGAACATTATGCCAGATGTTGACGGCGCTTGTACTATGTGAATAGCAGTCATTAGAGATCCCCAGTTCCTGTATAAAGAAGCCAAGTTATGTTGTTCTAACCAACTTACAAGCAGAACACATTCTTTCTTTCTCTTTACAATATGCTTTTCTCATTTGTAGTTACTTTCTAATCTATTTAAAGCTTTTAACTTCAATATCTAAGGTCAACTTGAAAAATTCTAATGTGGAATTTGACGTCTTAACCACCTGCACCTTTAAAATGTAATCGTGTCGAAATGACATTTGAAAAACTGAAACTTCTCCTGGAAGGACTTTGAAAATATTCATCCAAAATATTTCATGCATTAAGATTATAGTTGAAATCATTTAAAAAGGCAAGATTTCCTCAGCAGTCATGAACTTTTACTGTAGTATGTATTTAGATCTTTTACAAAGTCAAACTTGTTATTTTTTTATTTTTTTTTAACCAATTTGCAAAACTGGGCATGTGCAGCATTAAGATTTGTTCTCAATGCTGCCACCTAGTGTTTGTTTTGAGAATTTCAATATAAACTTGTGTTTTAAGCACTTTTGCGAAACAGGGACAGAATAAAATATATTGTAGAAGGAATTTCCTTTTTTTCAGCAACCTTTTTTTAGGGTGAAGGGTTGTTTGTCTCAATTATGTCTATTCTCTTGTGAGAAATTGCAAGTAATGCAATGCTATTATTTCCAATAAGAAAAGCTAAACATGTGATTAACCCACAAAGGATATCTAGTTTTTAATGCCCATGTTTCTCAAGCCTCATGGAAATGGCTAATATAGTTTGTGTTTCACTTTATCCTGATTGTGTTTGTTACAGTGTATCAGTCTAGATGATCATTTGTAAAAGAAACAGCAACAGCAGGCTGATAGCTGTAACCTTCACTGATACTTTGTAAAACATTTACCAGTTGAGTGAGCAGGATATGATCAGGAAGGCTTCATAGCCTTCGAATGTGACCGAGGGTGATTCCACACCTGTGATTTTGTATGTTAGGTTTAATAGATCTGTAATACTTGCAAACAGTTTTAATGATTAAACTTAATTTCTATAAGATTGGTTAACCCCTTCTTTAAAGATTTGTTATAAACTGTTAGAAGATAGCAATGCTAAATAATTACATTTAACAATGTGACAAGAGACAATTGAATGTATGTCCATGAGAAATAAGGGACAGAGAAGGGAATATGACTACCATATCAGACTACATAAAAGTTGTTTGTAGTCTGTATCCATGGAGACACACATGTCTGCATTGGAGCTGTAGACACAAAATAGTAAGAGATTTTTAATGGATCGGAGACTGTAAAGTTGCTTCATTTTAGATGCATTGCAGCAATGAAAGCTTTAGTTACAAAGGTGGACATACCCTTATACCCTTTAATTTTATGGGAGTAGGATAGATTATAAACTGCTAAACACTTTAGGTGATTTTAATCAATACGGAGGGAAAGTCTGAACCTTTCCAAGAAATTGGAGGGTCCAACAGGTCCTAAAATTAGATTATCATCAAATTCCACCAAAATCAGTGCCATATGACTACAAATGTTTGTGGGCTTGGCTAGGGGCTTAGATATTATCCATGCCATATGTAAAGTTAGCTATGACGGCTGAATATCGGTACACACTAATAAAAACTTTCTTACACGTCATTGATACCTACCTGTTACATTTTGTTTTACTAAGAATGATCTTAGTAAAAGGAGACATACAATATCCCCAGGACATCAGCACCTGCCGTCCACTAATCTGGTAATAATAAATGTAACATACAATATATTTTCCCACAGACAATAGTACTTTGTAACTATAACCCACGGACTAAAACATAAAACAAATGAAGTCATATTATATTTAAGAAATGTCAGTGCAATTTGAAAGCATTATGGATGGATTTGCAAAGTGCGTTATTTTCACATGAAGTTTCATTAATCACTTCATTAACCTCTTGGCCCTGGGTAACCAGTTAATCTCACTGAATGTCATATGAGCCAAAATCCACGTAGCCTTTGTGATCAGCGAGGAAATATAAAGCTGGAACCTAATGATCATATAAATATGGTCACATCACTCAGTTTCATGTTGTTGCAACCTGATAGCCAGCTGTCGATTATCATGTGAAAAATTGCCAGAAAAAGCAGAGATATGTGTCTCTTAGCAGCAAATATGGTTGTACCATATTTATAATGATTAAAAAAAACAGATGGTAGAAAGACAGACAGATACATATATGGAAAGAAAGATGATAGATAGATAGATAGATAGATAGATAGATAGATAGATAGATAGATAGATAGATAGATAGATAGATAGATAGATAGATAGATAGATAGATAGATAGATAGATAGATAGATAGATAGGAGATAGATAGATAGATAGATGATAGATAGATAGATAGATAGATAGATAGATAGATAGATAGATAGATAGATAGATAGATAGATAGATAGATAGATAGATGATAGATAGATAGATAGATAGATAGATAGATAGATAGATAGATAGATAGATAGATAGATAGATTATGCTCTCTTTACATCAGCATCAAATCTCCCGTTCATAAAAGAAGCCATGATACAGTCCTGGATCTGAAGGATACTAACGGCGCCCGACGGAGCCCATTGACTGTGAACATAGCCTTACAAATCACTTTGCATAATTGTTGCTAGTCTTGCTGTAGTGTACTATTCCTCTGGCACCAGATATCGACATGTCGGCACAGCATCATCTGGTGGAAGGAACTGTAGAGGAAAAATGTTTCCATAAGACAATTGCTTTTTTTCTCATGCTTTTTTTTTTTAAAACAGAATTGCTCAATGTTTCTTTTTTTTTCGCTTTGTGAAAAACGCAGTGAAAAGCGCTGCGAAAAACGCGGCAAATGTTCTGCCGTCAGGTCAAAATCTGCCTTGACGCAAATTTTTCCGACTGCAAATAACTCAGCATGAGCAGGGCCTAAAACATTTAAGTTGCATTAAAATTGGTTTCCAAGATTTGTTTTGTACCCTTGTTTAAAAAAAAAACCTCATCTTGAGCCGTTCACACACATAAAACAATGATCGACAACAATGCGGCCGATCAATCGTCTATGATATCGTTGTACAAACGATACTGCCAGCCACAGAAGAGACTAAACTGGCTGATCAGGGAGTAAGTTTAAAAATATTTGACTCCATTGGGCTGGCACAAAGTGGCAATATGGCTGATCATGCCATGCACATGTAGTTTTGGCCGTACACGGCCAAATTTTTCCAACCTGGCTGATTACATTTTTGGTAGACTGAAGACTGCTGTTGGCCATCGCAGTGGGGCAGATTTACCAATGCTGTCTAAGGTTTAAACACTGCAAACCTAGACCAGAAGATGCGCCAAATTGATCAAAGTGGCGCACGCAGTATAATAAATTTGGCACATCTTCCTAGATATGTTAGACACTTGTCTCTTCCTTATACCACCTCTTTGTTGGGTTAGTTGACATAGTTTTCTTGCGCCACAATTTTGGTGCAATTTTATGCACATAGGTTAATTTCAAGCCATGCCCCCTTTTTCTAAGTCATGCCCCCTTTTCTGGACACATTGAAAAAGTGTCTAGTGATGCGCAAACATCTTTTCTTTTTGGTGCAAATCAATAATACATTTGTCTAAATTATTTGTGCCATAAAATAGGCACAAATTAGGTAGGAATTCTGGCGCAACAACAATAGTAAGTGGACCCCAGTGTATCCATTTTGCCCAGAATGTTCCTTTAATACTAGATTTATACCAATTTAATAGCCATCTTGTTCTTATACAAAAAATACCTTTAGAATGCAACATTTTAATCAGCGATATTAGATTTTGTTTTGACACAATGGGTAGTAGTGGGGGAGTCCTGGAGTGGTTTAAGGGGTCACCCCAGAACTGACAATTATCCCTGGTAAACAGTATAGGTGGGGGCCTCACTGCTGGGGCAACCACCGATTGCGGTAACTGCAGTCCTGAACCCACCGTTTCTCCCAAACGGCACCACCTGCAGTGAGTAGGAGCTTAAAATTGAGTGGCAGTTAAACAAGCATCCACCAGTCCATTCAATATCTACTGGACTAATGGAAGCAGCCGAGCGATGTCCTCATCTGTGGCCGCATGCTCGACTGTCGCTTCATTCAATATGTTTCTCACTGTGGTCGAGCAATGAGGAGGAATAGGGGGTTCAGGACCGCCGTTCTCGCGATTAGTGGGGGGCCTAACGCTGGGGCCCCTGGCAATCAGACAATTATCACCAATCCTGACGATAGGTGATAATTGTTGATTCTAAGAATACCCCTTAAAAAAAGATAAACCTACATAGACCTGAATTCTTTATTGCAGTAAGTATTTTTGCCTTCCACGCTGCGCTTGAATTGCATGATATAATCTGTATCCACTCTATAGATAAAATATGGCAGAGGTGATCTGAGCAGCACAATCATCATGAAAGTCTCTCAATCATAACTTTCATCTGAAGAAATGTGCTCTATGTAATCGTCTTCCAGTAAATGTCATGTACATGTGCACGCTCAACATTGTATGTGTAAAATGCAGTACACTTCACATAACGTTACCACTGGATTGGACCAGGCCCTGCTCCAAAGACCATACAGCCTTCAATAGAAAAAAAGTCCTCAGTTTATTAACCCTATGTACCTCCTTAACAGTTCAAAATGCATTAAAACGCAACACAAACGCAACATGTGAACCTAGCCTTATTATGCAATATGTACATGTGCACATTGTCATGTCCATACTACAAAACAACATTACGCTATTTTGTACTGTCCAAATGCGGAATTGGGTATTTATCCGTTTTAATTTATCTGCAGTCCTATGTAAAGCCTCAGATAGCACATTGTGATATCACTAATAATTACAAACTCAGCTCTTCTACCTGTATATATATTCTATAGCAATGCTGCACTGCTTAGCACTACAAGTCCCAATATACTATGAAAACTGCAGACTGTCTTTGCATGCTTAGATTTGTGACGGCTGGAGACCAGGTAGTATAAGGCAAATTAGACTAACACAATAAACACATGTACGATAAGGGGGAACTCATAAGACTAGTAATGGCTGATGTCCATAATAGCAAATCAGGTATCTCCACTCTAAATAGGTCTAATATTTTGTTCTGATTCATATATTTAGACCTGTCAGTCTTCTGGCATAGAAAAGTTGCAAATGGCTCAAAAGTGGAAACAATTAGGACTTTTGGGTGATTTACGCTGATCTGGCAGATTTTCTAAAAAGTGGGTGACGTTTAGAGGAAGGGTGGAACCCGCGGCCCTAAGCTTTTACCATAATGTGCGCTAGGGGCTGGCATAAATTATAGCAGAAATCTCTGCCAGCCGATGGCTAGCGAAGATTTCACTTGGCACACAGACAGCCAAAGATGCAACAAATTTATTAAAATACGTGTGCCTCTTAATAAATTTGTTACATCTTACTCCAGCATGTTTCCTATTAAGACTGACGTGTGAAACTCCAGTCTTAAGAAATCCCCCCTTAGAGTTGAATAATAAAATTCTGGCTTTTTGCAGTTACAACTAGGGGGAGCTCATGAGCTTACTGCATACTGTTTACACATTGAACTCAATAATAAAACAGAATACAATTAGCTTCTCAGCTCCATCTAGTGGTGGCTAAAGGCAGCCTTTTATCATTTTATAATTTAACTCTTTGGGGGAACACCTCGTAATAAATATGTCACATCTTTGGCTGTCCATGCACCACTGAGCAATTTTCACTATTGTTTATAATTATAGTAAATGCCCTCGCCCTCTTTATACAAAGTAGTGGAAATGGCAGAAAAGTCACAATGTTTGCAACTTTTTTGCCGTCTGCGACTTTTTTACGCCAGAAAATTGTCATAGGAAAGTTGTTAAATTCCCCCCTACATCTATGTTGCTAAAAATATTAACCAGTGTAGAATACTAGGCTTAAAAATGAAATGGTGTTAAACGTTGGACATATACATTTTCAGAATGCCGTATCAGAGTTGGAGTTGTAATGTATGGGTTATCACAATATTTTACTTTGAAGGGCTCTTTATGAATCTCCCTATCACACTTTTTATTAGGCTTTCCCATCATAAATCAGATCTCCGCACAGCTCAGGTACTTCAGCAGTTAAAGGCTTAGAATAACCATGAAAACACTGCATCAATTTGATTTACAAGTCTAAACACAAGTTGTGCCATCAGAAGATCCACTGGGGGATTTAAACTTCCAGAAAGCTGCCGGTAAGACCATGTAAACCAGGTCTCTGTGGTACAGCAATAATAATGAGGGCATCTGGTGAAAGCACATTCTAGCAATCACAAATTGTTTGCTGGTTGGATTAGATAAGCTTTTGTAATTTTCCTGTCAATATTAGCCATTTCTCAATGTTTAAATAGAGTTTTAACAGTGTATAAAAGCTGCGTATTTGCCGTATGCTACACGGAGAGTTTTAAAATGAAACACAGCACACGGCAATTATCGAGACAATTGCTCCACACAGTCTTCCGTCTCCGTCACATCCAGATACTAAGTTGACTTCAACAGAAAATGTGAGATTATTACTTATTGCATTTACAGACACAGTGATTATTGATGCCAGGCAGAATTTATTTCTTGTATTGTTGTGGTAATGTAAAACAGTTCTGTATATGAATGTATTAACCTTGTACTAGTAGGTGGTCTGATTGTGGTCACCACGTGCTTCTCCATACTAGTCTGTAAGAGCCTTTTCTCCCATTCACTTCAATGGGGGAAGAAGGCTGCAATACCTGTGAATCGCCACAAAATGCTTGTCGAGGACTAAGGGAATGTTCACACGGCACACTAAAAACAGACGTAAAATACGGAGCTGTTTTCAGCCATTTTTAAAACATCAAGCGTTTTTTTGATGCGTTTTTTACGGCCGTTTTTGGATCTGTTTTTCTATTGAGACAATGAAAAAACGGCTCCAAAAACGGCCCAAGAAGAGACATGCACTTCTTTTTTACAGGGCGTTTTTTTACGTGCCGTTTTTACAAATGGCCGCATAAAAGAATGCCCCGTGGGAACGAAACGCCGCTTTTATAATTGAAATCAATGGGCAAATGTTTGGAGGTGTTTAGCCTCCGTATTTTTAGCAGTTTTTCGGGGCATCTATGGCCGTGTGAACATACCCTAACAGTGAGCAAGAAAAAATGAAGAGGAAGTGCTGCGGCCCCTGTACGAGCGCTGCGGCCCCTTCAAAACAGCTGAGCGGCGAGGGTCCCGAAAGTCAGACCCAGACCCATTAGCTATTGGTGGCCTACTCTATAGGTTTATAGCACTCATACAATTGTGTGATATTGCAGCCAAATACTAAGGTCTGTCACAGCATATCAATATATATATACTGTGCGTGCGTGCGTGCGTGTGTGTGTGTGTGTAGGGAAGTAAAGAGCATTAGCTTATATGATTACAGTATTGGTTGGGTGTTGGAAATCATAGTACAGATTATTATTTACCCATTTCATCATCATGAGAAAAGACTCAAAGGAGAAAATGATCCATGTATTATACACACAAAGTCTATTTATTCATAAGCACTGACAGGATGCAGTGGTAGGAACTGCAATGGGGTCCCTTTTTGTGAAGGGCTATAAGGAAACAACTACATGAGATAACAGTACCAATATATGTGGAGGCATGATGAGTTATTAGGCTAGCTGCACAGCGATATAATCTACTAATAATGGGAAATTTGAATAAGTGAATATGATCCTATGTGGATCCCAGTTTACACTGAATGTGTGTTTAGAAAATGACCTATTGTTTAAATCAAGTTTTTATTTTAATGATTTTTTTTTCATAATACTGTAACTATCTATATTAAAAAAATCCTGAAATGTTGCAGTTTTCAATCTGGCCACTGAGCCTTGTAATAGGCTGACACTTCCTGTTCTGTAGAGATCACTTCTCAGCAGTTATCACCATATCATCACATCCAGGATTACAATAAGAGGTAACACCTCTATATAGATAACACAGGATCCGCTATTGATAAAAGGTGATGGATACAGCTCTCCTCCTCCCCCTCCCTACTCAATGGCCTCAGCACAGGTCACAGAGCATGCCTAGAACTCTCTCCCATAGAAGTCAATGGGTCATCTCCAGACTATTATTTCCTATGGTCCTTGTGGCTGCTGTAAAGCATATCTGTAAATGCTGTTAACAGAGCAGAGCAGCTGCTCAGGCAAGATGGCCACCCGTATAATCATGTACATGAAATTGAATTAAAAAAAATCTACAATCAGAAAATAAAAATAGATTAGAAAAAAAAATATGTTTTGCTAAAATAAAAATATAGGTGATACATTCCCTTTAATGTGCAGGATCCTTACATTCCAGATACACAAATAAATGCTTGTAGGGTAAGGGCCTGTTCACATCACCGTTCATTTCCGTTCCGGGGTTCCGTCGGAGGGTTCCGTCGGGTGAACCCCGCAACGGAAAGTGAAACTGACAGCACAGCTTCCGTTTCAGTCACCATTGATCTCAATGGTGACGGAAACATCGCTAATGCTTTCCGTTTGTCACCATTCCGGCTGTTTTCCGACGGAATCACTAGCGTATTGAGATCAATGGTGACTGAAACGGAAGCTGTGCTGTCAGTTTTACTTTCCGTTGCGGGGTTCACCCGACGGAACCCTCCGACGGAACCCCGGAACGGAAATGAACGGTGATGTGAACAGGCCCTTACTGAACTTTCTGAAATTGGTAAACAAGGTAAATATATAACATTTTGCATTAAGTTAAAGAAACAAAAATAAAATTGTATAACACAAAATGATACAGAAGGTACAGCATATATAAGTACAGTATTGAATAGTATCTGAATAATATAAAATACTGTATTATAACAAACAGCACAATCGAATATAGTACTTCAAGATTCCATAATGTGATATATTAATATAATGTAATATGATACAATATACTTTTGGCTACAAGAGCTGTATTTAAACAGATAGAACCAAACCGTTCCACACTGTATATTGTCTATAGCGTGAACGTTAATAACCGTAGTGCAATCTTATCATGAAGCGTCACAGACTGCCAAAGCAAACTGTGCTCTTTTATTTCCCATTGACAATTATACGGTTAGTGACGCCTCAATCCAACAATTTGGAAATGATTAAATTGTTAGTGACTATTGAATAAGCAGCTGTTTTTTATATAAAGCTTTTTGCTACAATTAATGTTATTAACCTCTTCATAACCCTAAATTATCTTTCTATTTTCTGTAGTTCACTTTTATAGTTCATTTTATTTTCTTGAATATGATATATCATAAGTAACAGGTCTACTTCAGACATCTGGCATTTCTGTCTCCTTTACCGGAAAAGTCAAGAAAGAATAAATATATGAGGAACTTTTTCCTGAAAGCTGCTCGTAAAATAAATATAATGGCGCGCCTTCTCTCTCTAAAAGCGTGTCTAGCAGTAGATTATAGCCTTGATCCAAAAACAATTTACAGTATTAGGCAAATTTGTCCAACTGCCAAGGAAAAAATATCCTTCCTGATTGGTTTCACCTTGGTCCAACAGCCATCTGTCAAATCTCTCATATTCTGTCATCTACTTGGAACATATTCCTATTATTCTTTAAGAAATGATAGCACAAGGAAATGATCCCAGTTCCATCAATTTGTCCTCATTGTTAAAAATCTCAATTCCCTTGATTAGTATGTTGCTGTCTTGTGAAACCTTTCTGACTCTGATGTAGACAGATGACTTTCTCCCCACCATTTGATTTTCACTATAAAATTTAAAACCGAGCAAATTATCATGAATATTTTAAGAGCCGCTAACTACTCACTGGAGTCTTCCGCAGGAAAAAAAGCAGAAAGTGTTTAGCTTTCCTTTGTTAGCGTCAACCATCTGTGCGCTCGGAGTCTAACTTTCTTCTCCCAACTACAATTTACTATAACTGTATAATGACCTGCTTATTGCTCAGTGTGAGGCTTATTAGGGAGATAGGAATTCGTCATTTTTTATTTTTTGGGGAAAATTTGGCTGAATACACAGCGGCACACATGGAGGGAGACCGGATCGGCACACAGAACCGGGAGCAATGAAGTGGCAGGCATATAAATTAATATGAAAATGGCTGTTTATTACCATGAATAATGTTTGGATGATAAGCCGGAGTTTGCTAGGAATACTCCGAGTTGTCAAATGCTATGAGATTGGAGAGATACAGGAGTTGTTTGATCTGCTGCTTCTTGCTGAGTTGGAATTATTTAACACCTCGTGGTGCATTTAAAACATGGGGGGATTAGTTCTCTCGAAAGTGCCTTTGGGGGGTTTAGTTTTAGCAGATATTTAAGTGTAAAGTGTTATAGATATGAGATAAAAAATGATAAATGTTATGTAAAGGCAATGCAGTCCTATATGTCTTGTCAGTGTTAAACTAAGTGTCAATATTGAAATGAATGTAGAATTTATTTTAATTTCCAATATAGATATATAGCTAGTGCAATATATTGGACAACTCACAAAATCTGCCGGGTATATAAAGCCAAATTGCACTTCATTTTCATTGTTTAGTGCCAAAGCTGTAAAAGCAGAATGAAAAAGCAAATATGTTCTTAACAGGAATAAACCTCTAGAACTGAATGTATGTTGTTTGGTTCAGGGTCATATCTTGTTTTTCTTTAGGGATCTATTCACCTTTGAAACTAGTTTTGTGTTGTTTCAATGCATGTCGAATGAAATATAAAGCTTTGCAAATAGTCTTGATGAAAAAAAATCCTACCGTTTTGTGTGTGCAGCTCTTATGCAGTCTCCATGGTTAGAGACTGCAAACAAATCCTGCATGTCATCCGATCCTGCAGTCATGTCTTAATTACTATCTAAAGCTGACCATACACATAAGATGCACGTTGGTCGAACTCACCGATTTTATCGGGATCGGCCGACCATCTAATGTGTGTTGCAGTGTCCTATTCTCCTCTGATGGCAGATGTCAGGGGAGAGAAAGGTCGGGCATGTTCAATCAATTTTAAAATGTCCTATCACTTTGTATGTTAGTAGATGAGTCGCTGCTAGAGGAGTCTGGCAGCGGCTTTCTCCCTTCTTCCTATTGAAAGCTCATGCACGCTCCGCCAAGCCGAGTGTGCATGTGTATGGGGGAGGCGGAAGTAATAGCTGTCTGCCAAACGATCGTTCGGCCGACAGCTATTTCAAGTGTATGGCCGGCTCAACACCTGATTCAAGGAGAAGAGAGGCAGGTGGTATGGAGTAACACATGACTGATTGATCAGACTACACACAGGTTTGTCGTCTGTAACCATGGAGATACATAGGTCATAGAAGCTGCATACAGAAAACGGTAGGATATTTTTAACTGATTAGTTAAAGAGGCTCTGTCACCAGATTATAAGTGGCCTATCTCCTACATAATCTGATCGGCCCTGTAATGTAGATAACAGCAGTGGTCTTTATTTTTAAAAACGATCATTTTTGAGCAAGTTATGAGCAATTTTAGATTTATGGTAATTGGTTCTTAATGACCAACTGGGAGTGTTTTTACTTTTTACCAACTGGGCGTGTGAAGAGGAGTGTATGACGCTGACTAATCAGTGACCAATCAGCATCATATACTTCTGAGAAGTGTATGACGCTGATTGGTCACTGAATGGTCAGCGTCATACACTCGTCTGTACAACGCCCAGTTGGTAAAAAGTATAAACATGCCCAGTTGGTCATTAAGAAACTAATTAGCATAAATCTAAAATTGCTCATAACTTGCTCAAAAATGGTCGTTTTTCAAAATAAAAACCCCTGCTGTTCTCTACATTACAGCGCCGATCACATTATGTAGGAGATAGGCCACTTATAATGTGGTGACAGAACCTCTTTAATAAGTATCTTTGTTTTTTTATTTTAGATTCATTGGCGCAATAAAAGTATTGAGGACATAACCTTTAGAGGAATTTAAAAAAAAACTAGTGCACAGTATAAATAAATGTGGAAATGTTGTTTTTTTATGTGTTGCTTCTATGCTGAGATATGAAAGAGCAACATCTCCTATTTTACTCAATAAAACAATATTCACACTTTGAACCTACTGGTATACTCACTGGCAGCTTCTGACATGACCTAGTGTTGTCATTGCTTGCTAGTCATTTCAAAGACATGAAATGGGTCTCATGACTCATGTATGATTTCACTTTGTCTATGTGATGAATCCATATCAAAGTTGATTACAGGTAAATTGCTCTGATTTCTTTTCTTTATTTGTGTGAGACAAGTATTCTTAGGATCCTCATATGGGCCCAGGTTCTGGTATAATAAAGAGGGAAAGACACATCAGGACCTATGAAGCAAGCAAATGGCAATGCCACTTGTGGATCGCTTGCTAATTGGGTCTATCAGTTTTTGGGGTTATGAGTCCATGTTGATCATTCAATCTGTATGTGCAATGAAGACAGCATCATTTACAATAGATATGCAGTTGGTCTGTTTAGTTGGATGTAATTTGCTCTGGTGATTTGCATCTGGATAGCTAATGTTTGTCATAAAAACACATCATTGCAAACTATTTTTTATTTCCCCAATGCATAAAAAAATTAAACAACTCTACCATTTTTTGTTAACAGCTCCTATGCAAACTCATATGTCTACATAGTTACAGACTTCAAAGAAACCTTGCATGTAGTCTGATCCAGCAGTCATGTGTTATTCCCTTCTATCTGCCTCCTCTTCTACTGTCTATAGGTTGGAATAGAAAGAAGAGGGGTCAGATGGAAAGGAAGTAGCACATGACTGTAGGATCAGACTACACACAGAATTTGTTGGTAGTCAGTAACCGTTTCGTTTCTTAGGTCTGCATTGTACTGTAAACACCATATAGTAGCATCATTTAAATCATAACTTTTTGTAAAGCTCCTGTTGTTATTCTTTTAGATGCATCGGAACTGTAAAAAACATTAAGTGAATTTTTATTTTTAGGTGCAACAATTTTTATTTTTTTTATTTTTTTATTTGATGTGTTTTAAGTAATGGGCCTATATTTTTTATTATTATTTGAATGTGCTCCCTAATGTAACTTTATTTATTTGTGTTTTTATACTTTTGTGGGGGCAGCCATCTTTATTAGCATCTGTGTATGTGTCTCTTCACGTCACATACACAGGTGCTATACGGCACACCCAGAGCATAGGAGACTAGTGAAAGAAACCTATCTCCTATGCTGGGCCATTCTAACTGTGAACTGTGCATGCTCTGTGGCATGTGGCAGTATACAGCGACCCACGATTCAAGAGGGAAGGGGCACCATTTTATTGAAGAGCGGCAGCCACTGCAGTCATTGCAGGAGCTGCTGATAATTGAACTGCCGGGGCCCACCTGCTGTGAATGCAGGACCGCCCGACAATTCATTTGAATTTCCACCTCCCACTGCTACCTAACAGTTCAATGTGAGCGGGGTTACTAGCGGTCACATTCAAAGTAGGTCAGTGACCTACTTTCAGTGTGACCTCTAATTACCCTGGTCACATTGAATTCTCCATTCATAAGAAATTGATGGCCTATCTATAGGATAGGCCATCAATATCTGATCGGTGGGGGTCTGACTTCTGGAACCCCTGCCGATCAGCTGTTTTGAAGAAACAGTAGCGCTCGTACGCTGCTGCTTCCCTTATGTCCCCGCTCCTACTCTGAATCACCGTGTTGCAGTATTACAGTCTTCTCCTATTCAAGTGAATGGGAGAAGGCCTGTAATACTGTAAGTCGCCGCTGCATGGCGATTCACAGTAGGCGCGGGGACTGTAAGTAAAGCAGTGGCGTACGAGCACCGCTGTTCCTTCAAAGCCGCTGATCAGCTGTTTTGAAGGAACACTTCACCTGCTCTGCATTTCATAAAGTAATTGCTGTCTAAGAAAGATCCTCTAGTTCTGTGATGGTTCTACATTAGATAAATGCCCCCATACTTTAGGTCAAGAA
The DNA here is from genome assembly GCF_050947455.1 of Rhinoderma darwinii. NCBI lineage: Eukaryota > Metazoa > Chordata > Amphibia > Anura > Rhinodermatidae > Rhinoderma > Rhinoderma darwinii. The sequence continues at coordinate 58,695,158 of NC_134687.1, forward strand.
CAGTGCGCGATCCAACAGGTGATACACATAGATCTGGGGTCCTAGGTTGTAGTTCTGCATGTATTTATGTTAGCTGTGCCTACTATTTTTAATAGGGGGCTACTGAGTATTAAATTAGATATTAGGGCTCATGGGCACGATGGGGCCGGACACGTGGAGCCTGTATGGCAGCACAGGTAGTTCCTATGGCTCTGTTCAGCACTGTATTACGGATATATTCTCTGCTAATAAGCAATGTAAAGGTAAAGGAATATGGGATCCAATGGCTTATGACTTCTATAGGTGTCGTACTTCTGCTCTGAACAACTCAGGAGTTTTAGGTAGTAATATGGCATTGTGCTTGAATCCAAACTTATAGACATTTTTAGACTAGTGTATCAATTCAGAACTTATTTTAGACACCTACATTTTATCATTTTTACTTTTCTCTTACCTTTTTAATTTATTTATTTTAAAATAAATGTTCAGGAATTTTAGAAAGGAAATCATACATTATTTACCTCACTGTAGTATAATAGCACGTAGAGTTGTTACATTTCAAGATTTACATTTTTCCACCTTTTTCACATGTTTAAAATGGAGCAGATTCCTTTTGGAAAGGAACATTGTACGCTGAAAATATTACCAGACACTAAGGCTCGCAATCTAATGTGCAGCGTGTGAGGCAATGTCTGAGGCATTGCTAGATGAAGTGACTCACCTAGGGTCATGCGAGTATCGTACACCGGATTCCTTCCAGACTTCCCAATTACACACTCAGTCTTTTAGTTTACAGAACTTTTACCAGCAGCATAGCTCTTTATCCCTATATGTTCCTTCCTTTCATTTACAATCACACTTTTTCCTCAAAAACAAAGCTTAAGCTTGCTCTTGCTTGCATTCTGCTACAGAGAATTTACAGCTGGGTAGCTCCATATCACTCACCTATCTTACTTTATACTATTTAATTCTGAAGTTTTACAGGATCAGTTGTGGTTGGACTCACAATCGCGAAAAGTCTCTGGATATACTTCTCATTCATTCTTATAATTGAAAAACAAAGCAAATTAAAATGCAAACTAAGTATCCATATTAAAAAATAGAAATAAATAACTAAACTAAATTGTTGCATTCAGGGATCGGTTCGAGTTGGGTCTTATTTGATGTAGACTGAGAGACTAATTTAAACTTCATATAGAGAACCTAGAGATTATAGATAGACAGACAGACAGACAAAGAGACAGACAGATAGATGATAGATAGATAGATAGATAGATAGATAGATAGATAGATAGATAGATAGATAGATAGATAGATAGATAGATAGATAGATAGATAGATAGATAATAGATAGATAGATAGATAGATAGATAGATAGATAGATAGATAGATAGATAGATAGATAGATATGAGATAGATAGATAGATAGATAGATAGATAGATAGATAGATAGATAGATAGATAGATAGATAGATAGATAGATAGATAGATAGATAGATAGATAGATAGATAGATAGATAGATAGATATGAGATAGATAGATATGAGATAGATAGATAGATAGATAGATAGATAGATAGATAGATAGATAGATAGATAGATAGGATATTCCGCATGAGATAAGCTCAAGTATATTGCAAGGCAAAGCCAAGAGTTCATGGAGGGGCCCAAAGTCTGCTTTTGAGGTATAATCACCAATTTTACTCTTGGTGGTTTAATGGTTGGAAGTGGTAATAGACAACAAACTCTGACAGAAAGGAGACCATAATCAACACTACAGTCATTAGGTAGATTCTATATGAAAGTCAAATGGATCCCAGTAATAAAGATTCAAATCTAGCTAGTGCTCAGGGCTGGGCAGCGTCTGGGTCTTATATACGAAGCAGCACTCATCATCAGTGGTGCGTCACATAAAGGGTGTATATATAAAATAGTTCACAACTTCCATTTAGGGGAAAAAACTGACATATTTATTGATGCATCCAACACCGAACTGCTATGTTTCGACCCATGAAATGGTCTTTGACAAACATGCTTGACAAAAACCCCTGCGTGGGTCATAACATAACGTTTCTGTGTTGGAGGCATCAATAAACATGTAAGTATTTTCACCTAAATGGATGTTGTTAACTATTTTAGATGTATATTATTGGATGTCTGGAGTGACATTTGGGGAGGCTTTTCCTTTTTGGACAGTGAACTTTTCTTCACTCGGGGCAAAGATTTAGTTCGGCACCCCCTCTGAAACTTAACGCTACTCGCTGCCCCTCCCCCCCAGTTAACGGTTTTATTTTTGTTGAGCTGCATGACCCTTGAGCACAGCCGATTTTTTTTTTACCACTTAGCTTTTTTACCACTTAGTTTTCTACTAATCTTCTCAGCTCACAACCTTCACTTTCCAGAGCATAGTGTACTCTGAGAAAGAAAACCCTATACTGCATGACATAATAATATCAAAGCCTGGATTAGCTACAACAATGACATAAACATAACACATGAATTTTGAAATAATCTTGGACTATAATATAGTAAAATCATAAGAGTGGAAGTAAGAGCCTTAGAAAAGACAATGTCCACTTCTATTACGTCTTACCCTTATAGTCTAGCTGCTCCTCAATTCCAGCCTTCATCACATTTCAATTGTGACGTTACTATTCATGGCAGTTGAAAGGTTAAAACCCATACATATATAGCCACCATGGCTGAGTATACAAAATTATTTTCTATTTCACACACAGTAGTAATGGTCCACATTTTCCAAATAGATTGTGATATTAGTTGCCTTAGGGAACAATTCACACAAGTGGCTTTTATAAAAGGTTGCATTATTATCCTGCTCTTTGAGGACGATTTGTGGTAGGAGAGCTGAGTAAGTTATTTAGCACAACCTCACGTGATCTTGCAATGGGATTTTTTAAGGGGTTTACATAGGACTGCAGGTAAACCTACTGACTCCTGAAGAAATGACTGACACATTTTTGTGTTTATTAATCACTACATATAAGTCACTAGTTTGTTTATGCCTTTAACAAATCTATATGGGTCTTCCATATGAAGAAGCCTGCCGGGATTTTTTATTTCAGGACACGTAAATGCGTCATTTCACTGTCTACACTATCATTTTGCCAGTAAATAAGATTTCTTATTATATTCCGCAAACAATATTTGTAGTTATAGATATTTGCTTTAATATAGACTAAGAGGCAATATAGATCAAGTTGACCTTTCCGAGCTTTCTGGGTCCTTATCACATCTGGCATTTTCCAGCGTAATATTACATCTCCTTCTCTTCAGTCTTTTATTAGAGTGAATGGAACATAGCTGAGGGAGTTCTCACTTTCTTCCAAAATAAGGGATGTGTTCATCTACGAGTGTCTTGTCTTAGTCCCTATCAAATCGCTGTACACCAGAGAATAACAGAGGGAAAACTATTAGCATGGTAGCAATTGCTCATGGTTAGAATGACATGAAGGCACTCAAGCATGGTCATCAAAATCCTCCGTGGAAAACAGGATTTTCTCTGACAGATTTCCCTCCATAAATGTATTAATAACATAAAACGGGAGCAAAAATTGATGACCTTGCACATTCCTCATAAAAAAAATCGAAATTCATAGTATCTGTCAGCAGACAAGATAAGGCCGTATGCTTTATGCTTTTCCCATACATACTTATATTTCCATTGCCGGCATAAGTTACTTCTGACAGTCTTTAGAACCGCTCGTACAGTGAAATGATTCTATTTATAAGGAGAATTTCTCTGATGAGATGAAGTGCTTGTAATCAGTATTCTTCCCGTGTGGAGCTGTTACTTTAAGTGACATTTGCAGCTATTTAATTGCATATTGCAAAGTGTTCGCAAATATGTCTTTCCTTCAAAAAAAAAAAAAAAAATTTCCCTGGAACCAATTAATGCGGTTTCATTTATCAAACAAGGCAGGGTCGTTCTAAATACTAATAATAACTTTGTAACAATATATTTCCGTTTGCCTGTCAATTCCGAATCCTGTTACACACTGCGGATCAGCCAAGGGAAAGGATTTAATTATGAATTGCATAGTACTGCTAAGAATGTGAATTTTTTGCTCCTTTTTTTTTTAAAAGCTTACGCTGCCTTTTCCTGTATTTTATAGACTCCCTGCTTTCTTTTTGTTGGTATTGACGTCTTTGTATAAGCAGCCAGAGGATATCAGTTCTCAATGTTCCCTAAGTTGGTAGTGAAGGTGCAATATTGTGACATATTATGTGTCTTCAGCGCTGCCATATCAAATAGCATCACGAACGCCATTGTCACACGATTTGTCATTTTCTAAATCAATACCACTGTACAGCAGTTAGTATTTTTCAATCAACCGTATTTTTTTCCCCGTCTCCTGAGTGACTGACTTAACTCTTTTTTATAATGTGGAAATTTTATAATGTGGAAATGATAAGTAAAGGAATACAAGGCAATGGGATCATTCATTATTTATTGGTGAGAAGAACAATCATACAGTGTAATAAGAAGAACTGCTTGTATATATAAGGTTTATAGGGTAGTAACAAGCCATAGCTACAACAGTATAAATCATAAGAAATAAATATATACTGGGTATTATACTGTACATTTATATTTTATGTATATTGTGATCAAAAGATAAAATACCTATAAAATATATCTTCATATTAAAAGAAGATATAATACATATAAAAAAGGAGATGTCTATAGCAAAGTCAAACTGGGGCCCCTGGTGTTCTTTTACATTCTGTTCCTACTAACCATGTCAACCATGCTGAATACGTTTTCAAACAAATACTGATAAATCCTGAGGGCCTTAGACTGTGGTCTGTCAGTTATGTTTGGCGTCAGGAACCCCTGATAAAAAGTTGAAAACGTTAGTGTGGGCGGAGCATTAAGACCCTTTTGATTCAGCAAACGAGCGATCATATGAATACTCGTTCCCGATCATTGCCCTGTGTAAAGAGGGCAACAATAAGCTGATCAACGAGCAGACACTTGTTCATTGACTGATCGCATAGTTCATGCCGCACAAATTATTATCGTTGTTGGCAGCACATCTCCTTGTGTAAACAGGGACATGATAAATCGCTTATCACAATACAAAACTCCTTGTGAAAGGAGCAAATGAACGCCGATCAATGTTGACCGGCACTCGTTTTTTTGGCGGGTGTAAAAGGACCCTTACTATTTTAGACTGTCTTCCAAAGAGCTGAAGAACTACTTATCCTAGAATCCGGGAATTGTTGCCTAAACCAACTGGCACTTGATAATGATCCACTCATTCTACTGTATATAGTGAAACCAAACGTGTACTCAAGCAGCTTCTTATATCACTATGACCACTAAGTACAAAGGTCCTTATCAATTCCTTAACGTCTCCCTCCTTTAGCAGGTATGTATCATTGTTGTAGGCTTTTAGGGACATGGTAGAATTTGTATGGATTTAGGGTCACATAATACATTTTACATATGGTCACGTGCAAAATTACATTTTAAAAGTGTTTTTTAAATTATTATTATTATTAATTATTATTAATATTATTATTGTTATTGTTATTATTATATTACATTACTAAATTTAATATTACAACCACTAGGTAACACTTTAGAATATTGTACTTTATGTGCCTAGATGAAAACACTCTGTAATCTGTCATTCAAGTTATTGTTTCCCTTTAACAGCACACCGTGTGGTTTGGCATGGTATTGCAAGTAAATTTAGAGATGTTTTTAATGCAAGTTGATATAATTACATTAAGAATTATAATATTGAATGAATGATAGAAAGTGACAGAAACCCAAAGTGTTAAATAACAGTTAAGTGACAGATGTAACACACTCATTCCATCAAATATATCTATCTATATATCTGTCTGTATGTCTTTCTTACTGTGTTTGAATGTCCTTACACCCTAACATTGTGAAATAATCCTTACCTTTTGTCCTACTTTTATTTCACAAGACATACAGTATAAAACCACTCATTGGCGTCTTGCTTCTGCTACCAGTCATGTGTCTTCTGCATTAAATGCACTTCTTATTTTGATGTGCTTACTGGACCTTTCATTATTATGCTGTCTATATGGTCTGTAGTTTCATTTGTTTCAGTATTGCCTTTGCTCCAAAGATCTGTATTCACCAGGATGTGGGGTGAAGTGACCCACCTCAAGGGCATATGTATCTCTACAAAACAGTGAACGCTATTAGTTTCCTGACTTGCTGACAATGACGGCAAAAGCACTCACAGTAACTCCATTCCACACATTGTTATTTTATGTGAAAGAGCAAAAAGAACCCTCTAAATGCATTTTTATGTCATATGGAACATGCTGTATACTGTTCATAACGTTGTAAACTGTAAACCTAAAAATTAACCTCTAACCATAACAACGGCAACCGACCACCCTTTTTTAGTAATAGGGAAAATTATATATTTTATTCTGCACATTTTATGCTGTGTTTACATAAATCTCCTCCATTGCCCTCTGTTAGAAGATCAATTAAATATTGAGTCCTGGTCACCATTCTGCTGCTGGTGGACGGGACCAGTAGTGCTGCAGATGCTCATGAATACATACATCTAGCTCTTCATCTATATGTGGGTGATAATGCTGGATCTTTATAATAGATAATTCACTATCACTCATGGTCTGCATCCTTTGTTGCTAAACAGCAGCTCGGACATAGTCAGGCCAACACTTCAAAAAACAGTACTCAGAGAATATTTCTTAAGAAGTCCAAGAGACAACCTAATAAACAATCACAATGGAAAACTAAAGAACATAAATTTCTGTCCAGGTTTTCACCAAATAAAATAGTGACGAGACCATCCTGGAATAGGCTTTAATTATCCAGGGGCCCAACAACAGCAACATGAACTTCCTCTATAATGCATACGCCTTTTGATACAAGGACATCTAAAAGTTCTATGGTTCCAAGTACACAAACATTAATAGGTCAATGTCCAAGAACCAATGTCCATGAAAACTAATGTTCAATGTTTTTTAAGGCCCCATTGACCTTTTCTTATTATATTTGACCTTTTTCCTAAAAATAATGCCTTCTGTTTTTTTTTAGATCTTTCTTGTTATGGTTTTTACTGGTTCATATTCATTCAAGTAATATCGTCAGTAAGTTTGTATTATACATCCCTTTGTAGAATACTGATGCACCCATCTGTAGAAATCCCTTCCATTTTGAAGTAGAGTTGTCCTTCAACTAAATTCATCAATACATATAGAATGTGAAACCATTGAGGAGTCCTTAGTCAAGGGTGCATGCACTATATAGGCAGACCCTGCGACTGCTATGGGGCCTCTAGAGAGAGAGGGTCCATTTAGGGTTGGTGTTGAGATTCTGTGCAGGACGTATTTTTCTTTAGGCACTATATTGCTAGCAGAGTATGGAGGAATCAGAACCATGGTCATGGAAAGGTGGTGGGAAAGACTATCAAGCACAACACCCCTCTGTCCTGGTTGGCAATTCCCAGTACCATAACAAGGAGACCCATTTTAACCCCTACTATCTAGCCCGATTTTATCTAAGTATGCCCCTTTGCTCAGTGCTTTAGTAATGGTAAAAGAGATTTTATTTCTATATTTAGAAGCTCTTCAACCACCACATATTTCCTAACATGTTCAATATTAAATTATATTTCCACATTTAATCTTATAATTCTATTTAAAGTTGATAGTTAAACTCCAATACTGATGAGATAGTACATGTGTCATTCTATTTGCAGGGAAATGCTAAATTAATTATTTCAACCTTCCTTTACCTAATTGGTCTTGAAAGATTACATCTAATAGTATTAAGCAGTCAATATAGTACAATTTGTTGCAAGAAATGACTTGACAGGGCAGGTCATAGCTACAGTAGGTCCTGAAAAGCATAAAGATAATGATATGAATAGACTAGATATTGAAGTGCTAGATCAGCATCATTGAAAGGCTCCATCTCATCATCTATAGCCTTTGCTGCTCATTAAGTCTCAATGTCTTACCAGTAGTTCTCATCATTAAGCTCATTGTAATGTTTGACAAGTTCTTGCAATGTAAAATGTTCTTTTTGGCATTTTTATAAAGAGTTTTTATTTTTAGCTTACTTGGATGGCATATAAGTGTGAGTGTTTTTGTTTTGTGTTAATACAAAAATAGAACTTGAAAGGAACAGATGTAAAAGCCATATAGTCTACATTTTCCTTAAAATCAAGTCTGTTGTAAAATGGAACTATCAAAGTACGGGAGGGTAAGGGCTGTTTTACACCGGCCAGTTATCGGGCAAACCAGCTCTTATAGAATACACGTTCCTGATAATTGCCCTGTGTAAACAAGACAACAATCAGCCGATGTACGAGCAAACGCTTGTTCATCAGCTGATCTTATCGTTTTAAATTCCCTAAAATATTATCATTGTTGGCAGCACAAGGAGACGTCCTGCTGACATGATAGAAATGTATGAGGATGAGCAATCATAGTATCCCCATACTAGCTCCTTGTGAAAGGAGCAAACGTGCTCCGATTAACGAGCTGTCTCATTGATCGGCACTCGATGTACCAGCCAAAATGGGCCATTGCAAAAGGACCTTAATGGTCTCTGTATATCTATGTACCTGGTCCATATTATTACAGATTTAGCAGAGCTCATCATGATATCATAATATAATATCTGTGGTTTAATACAGGACTGTGGGTAAACCTAATAAAGTATCTTAATTCAAAAAGTGTCCAAAAGAAAATTATATCTCCAGAAACTATATTTAAATGACAAATACAGCTCTGCTATATCTAAATATGAATGATTAAAGAGTAACTTCACTTTCAGAAAACTTTTGATATGTCATAGAGACATATCACAAGTTTGGATCGTTGGGTGTCCGGGTGCTGAAACCCACACCGTAGCTGAAACTAAGGTGTAGAAGCACTAAGCTGAGCGCTATGCACCTTCGGCTGTGAACGGTCCTTCGCTGAAGATGGTTTACATAGACGCTCTAAGTGGGACACCCACCGATCCAAACTCCTGATATGTCTCTGTGATATATCAATAGTGCAATTACTCTTTAATATATGTCCACTTTGGGGGAGATTTTTTAAGACTGTAATTTTGTACACCAGTCTTAATGAAGAGCTTGCTGGAGTAAGATGTAACACACTTATTTGGAGGCAAATTACTTTTAATAAATGTGTCGCATCTTACGACTGCCACACGTGGCTGACCCAATCCCTCTTTGCCCCCCAATGAAAAAAATATATAAATAAATATATATATATATATATATATATATATACATATATATATATATATATATTCACTGCTGAGTGCTGCGTCACATCCAACGTACTGACGCTGCCCGGCGCCAGTACCTTGTCTGTGCCCCAGCCTGCTGTGAGAGCCTGTGGATATCCAGCGGGAAGAAGTGGAGCAATGAGTACATATATTTTTTTTAATGTTTATTTTATTGTCCGATTTGGAGTTGAGTCGTCTGATCAGAAAGAGGAAGGTATGGGGCCTAGCACGGGCCCCTACCTTGTTAAGCCCAAGATAGTGAAAAAGGAGCTGGCAGAGATTTCCGCTATAATTTACATTAGTTTCTATCGTAAATTATGGTAAATTTCTCGGGCTGCGAGCATCCCCGGCCATGGCAGTTATGCCCAAAAGTAGTAATTTTCCCCGCAAATTTAAAATTTGGGGCCTTTTGCATAAACAGGCCTAGAAAGGTTAATAAATTCCACCCTATGACTATTAAAGATAATGTTAATTTTTATACAATTTATGACATGACTTTAATAGAACAACTAGTTCCTACAATATAAGGGCCCAAAGAAGGGAAATTCTGAACTTTTTTTTCATTTGTTGCATTTATTACGACTATGCTCTAGGTGTAGTATTATAGTTCGGTGATTATACTAGTTACACTCATAGAAAACGGAAAATCTGCATGTACATTATTTACATCCTGCTCCACACATGCTACTTTTTGTAGAAACAGTTCTAATGGCATTACCCTTACATATTACTTAAAAAAGTGATAAAGCAATAATCAAAGCACAAAATACCTTTTTTTTTAAAGGAATACTCCATACGGCTAGACTGTGTGAAGAGTAGAGTAGGGCCTGGGGAGAAGCCAAGAGAGAATCCTTCTGTACTGCACCAGGTATAACACAGTGTTTCAGTATTGCCTGAAGTATTCCTCTAAATGGAGGAATTTATATAAATCTTTCATTTATAAATAATGATATAGTATTCCACACAGCCAAGCACAATATATTCACTGATTGTCACCACATTTATACTACCCCCTCTAAGGGCAGCATGAAGTAGTGACAGAGATGTTGATTTCAGCGCTGTGTCTGTTATACGCGCCTGTGTGTACTTTTTGTGAAATTTACACTTTATTAGTGCAGCTCTTGCATGGTGCTGTGATATAGGCGTCCTCTGTATTCATGTGCTGTGGGCTCCCCCTGCCCACCTGCCGCTGATTGACAGCTTTCCCCCTATTAGTGTGCATAGGGAGAAAGATGTCAATCAGCGGCGGAGAGATGAGGGACAGCTCATGAATACAGAGGATTTCTGTCTCAATGCACGATGCGAGAGCTGCAACTAACAAAGTGTAAATATCACAAAAAGTACACACAGGCGCATATAACATATTTTTCTGTCCCAACTGCTTTCTTGGAATATTGTGAACGTCATCCGTGTCATATTGGATGTTATTGTCTTTTTTGTAAATAGATATTTAGCTGTAGGTAAAACTATGAATACAAAGGTCTGAAATTCTACTGTTGAATTGTTCTATTATTAGATGCCTAGCAGCGACTATCACAGGATGTCATTATGTTCTGCAGGTTCAGCACAAACTGCAAGTAGCACATCATTTCACTGCTACATGATATCTGGCCAGCTTGACGCCCTTCCTGTATACTGTGAAAACACATTTATTGAATGATACATTACAAAGTGAGGAAATGTGAGTGATCTATATATATATATATCTGTCACACATTTACTGAAGTTGTACAGTATATGCATATATATATATATATATATATATATATATATATATATATATATATATATATATATATATATATATAGAGCTATATTAGAGTTTTTATACAAAGGTTTTTTATACGAAGAACTATCTCAAACTTGTAAGACTGTGCTCACACATGGCTGGGTTTAACTATCGCTATGGAAAATGGTGGCAAATGCCACATACAGCAATTGCTGTCTACTTGCTTTTTCTGTTGCATTTTTTTGTGAAAATTTTGTGGCTTCTCATGAAGAAAATCCCTTTGTTAAAAATTGCCGCCCTGATGATCAAATGTTTTTGCCAGTTAAAGCTCTGGCTGGTTATACATTTCCATATAGCATAGGGAAAATGTAATATATGCCCGGGAAGAACCCGAAATAGGCCGAGACCCAGGATCAGGCTGCTGTTTGGCGTGCTGATTGACATTTTACATGCGCATTTTTATCATGCCTATTGTGAGTATAATAAAGTAAATTTTTGCTTTTATATAGTGTGTGGCAATACTTCACTATCTCAGTTTTCTATTAGCCTGAAGTAGAGCCTTTTTTCCCACTCTGCACACGTGGTTGGAAGTAGAACCACTGGGCTCAGAATAACTTCTGCAGAAGATTGTACACACAGAGCAGTTTTCCATCTGCAGAATCTATTCCATCGAGGCAAACATTGTCAAGCTTCCCCTTGTGCACACGGACGCAGCTCAGTCTCGTTTTCAGAGAGTATCTGAGCGGTGAAGTATATATATATATATATATATATATATATGTACATGGACTCATTTCTTAAAGTTGTGAGGACTCTAACTGTTCAATTTTCACTTGCTCCGTTCATCTACTCGTGGTCTGCTGTTTGTTCTTAGTATTTAGGCCATACAAATGAATGACTGACAATGTAATAGACAAATCGGCCAGGTCCCTTACAGTCTTTGTGAGACAGCCCCTTTAACAATACATAAGAGAAGCATTAATGTAATAAAAACAGTACATTGTGCAGTCAAAGACATAGTGCAATGAAGACCTCTTTAAGGGACAGTAAAAGTAATGGCTACCTTCTAAACTATTTATTTTGATATTCCTCTAATGAACCTGAAATGAAAAAATTAAGCAACTTTGCATATCAATTTTTATTGCCATCCATCTGTTGCCTATCTATTGTTAATCTAACAAATTTACTTATTTAGGTAGACAAAGGACGGAAGGTAAGATTGCAGCATCAGACTACACACAGTTTGTAGTCTGTTACCATGGAGACCCACAGAACTGCATTAGAGCTGTAGACATAAAGTTAATTTTTATTAAAGACCTAAGGTAAAATTGCTTTATTTTTCATCTTAGATAAATTGGAGCAATAAAATAAATGTGTTTGCAGAGGTGTAGGAACATTTATTTTGTATAAATACACATAAGAAATTGCTTTTTTGCATGGGTTGCTATCTGATCCTCTCTACAAGGCTTAAAGTGACCACTAATGAAGACTTCAAGAAGCAGACAAGAATGTTGATTAGTTACATGGACAAAACACAGCTTAAGGGGGGAATCACACGAACGTGTATTCGGTCCGTGCGGGCCGCGTGGTTTTCACGCGCCACGCAAAGACCAATACAAGTCTATGGGGCAGTACAGACAGTCCGTGCTTTTTGCGCAGCGTTTGTCTGCTGCGCAAAAACGCGACAGGTTCAATATCTCCGCGTATTTCGCGCATCACGCACCCATTGAAGTCAATGGGTGCGTGAAAACCACGCAGGTCGCACGGAAGCACTTCCGTGCGAACCGACTGAAACAGCGCACCAGCTGTCAAAAGGATGAATGTAAACAGAAAAGCACCAAGTGCTTTTCTGTTTCCAAACATCCAAATGGAGTGTCTTTGAGATGAGCGAACCCGGACAATCGAACCGAACTTCACCGGGTACGGCCGAACTCGTTTTGGCCGAACCCGGCCAAAAAATTTCCGGTACGCGACGTCAGGAGATAGTCACTGTCTAGGGTGCTGAAAGAGTTAAACTGTTTCAGCACCATGGACAGTGACTACCGATCCCAATAAACATGAACCTGTAAAAAAAAACGAAGTTCTCACTTACCGATAACTCCCGGCTTCTTCCTCCAGTCTGACCTCCCGGGATGACAATTCAGTCCAAGTGACAGCTCCAGCCAATCACAGGCCAAGCACAGGCTGCAGCGGTCACATGGACTGCCGCGTCATCCAGGGAGGTGGGGCCCGATGTCAAGAGAGGCGCGTCACCAAGGACGCGTCACCAAGGCAACGGCCGGGAAGTTCTCGGTAAGTACGAACTTTTTCTTTTTTTTTAACAGGTTGCTGTATATTGTGTTCGGCATTCACTGTCGAGGGTGCTGAAAGAGTTACTGCCGATCAGTTAGCTCTTTCAGCACCTTGGACAGTGACGGGCGTCGACTAGCCTCATCTCTATGATGGCGGCTGCGCGAAAATCACGCAGCCGCGCATCATACACGGATGACACACGCAGCTGTCAAATGTTTTTTGCGCGCGCAAAACGCTGCGTTGTTTGCGCGCGCAAAAACGCAACGTCCGTCTGTATCTGCCCTAAGGCTGGATTCACACGAGCGTGTGCATTTTGCACGTGCAAAAAAACGTGGCATTTTGCGCGCGCAAAAGGTCCATAAAAGCTCCATGTGTCAGCAGCATATGATGCGTGGCTGCGTGATTTTCGTGCAGCCGTCATCATTATGACACTCTGTTTTTATGTTTGTAAACAAAAAAGCACGTGGTGCTTTTCTGTTTTCATTAATAGTTTTGACTACTGTAGCGCGCATCACGCGCGGCACACAGAAGTGCGTCCGTGTGCGGTTTTCACGCACCCATTGACTTCAATGGGTGCGTGATGCGCGAAAAATGGGCAAATATAGGACATGTCGTGAGTTTTAAGCAGCGGACGTATTATATGTTCGTCAGAATAAGCCCTAAACCAGAGGTTTACAATGTTATTGTATGTGTAAAGCTCTGCCTACTGGACATTGGAATACAATTATTAAATATGTAAGGTATACCATCTTCTCATATTACATAGAAGGTGTGATGCTCAGGACAGTGATGGTTTTATTGTTGCAAGAAGTAAAATGTAGCTATGAATTAAGTATTTGATTATCATAATGTTTCCATTTTGACAGAATATTTAAAATACTTGAAATGATGTTTTATGGAACATCCATATCAAAACATAAAGTAGTACATTACTTTCTGTGATGTCTTTAGTGCTATCAGCTGAATTGCCTGCTTGTTACCTTAAAAGCTAGGTAAACCTTTAACCCCTTAACGACCGCCCACCGTCTTTTGACGTCAGGCGGTGCATGTACTCAGTCTACAGCGACGCCTTTTGGCGTCGCTGTAGTAGAGGGGGTTTATCGGCACCCTGGTGACATCTGCACTAAAAACCGGCTGTAAGTAACAGGTCCGGTTCTTAGTGCAGCCATCAGGACCTGCCGATTTCGTCGTAACAGCACGTGACCGCTGTGACAGCCAATCACAGCGGTCACATGCTGTTACTGCATACAGAGCCGCCGGGAGTGTCTAAATGACAGCTCCTGCTCTAAGAACGAGCTGTTGCTAGCAGCTCTGTTCTTAGAGCAGTGATCAGGAGCCAATAGTATTGGTTCCTGATCTTTTGTGATCACTATGAGATCCAATCATAGTGATCACTACTGTAAAATAAAAGTAAAAACATGTATCTGTTTCTCCTCACTGTTCTAGCTGTGGAGAGAAACAGATACAAGTGTGTCAGTGTCCCCACACAAAATCACTTGTCCCTTACACAGTTTATTTTAAAAAAAAAACATTTGTTTCAGTATTTTATAGTATATAGTATATACATATATATATAAATATATTTACTGTATATACTAAGAATCGTACTATAAACTACTTTCTTTTTAGGGTACGCTGTTAGACGGCGTGTACGCTGTTAGGGCTCATGCACACGACCGTAGCCGTGTGCACGGCCGTGATTTTCGGGTCGGCCGGCTGCGGACTGTCCCCCGCAGGCCGCCCGCAAATCGCGGGACATGCACATGGCCGCCACCATTGTTTTCAATGAGCCCGGACCGCAGAACAGGGCCGTAATAAGACATGCCCGTTCTTTCTGCGGTCCGGGCTCCCGGGCCGTGCAAGGACCGCAAAAACTACGGTCATGTGCATGGCCCCATAGAAAAGAATGGGGCCGCAATTCTCCCGTGGATTTTCGGGGGAATTGCGGCCGCAAAAACACGTTCATGTGCATGGGGCCTTAGACGGCGTAGGGTGCTGTTCTGGGCTTGGGTTTGCGGTTTGTGTTAGGCGTAGGGTTTAGGTTTAGGTTTGAAAAAAAAAAAACTAAAAAAAAACAATAAAAAAAAAAAAAAAAGTTTAATTCTTTTAGTGTTCTTAGTTGATTAGGCTTCATGCACATGACCGTGCTCGTAATTACGACTCGTAATTACGAGCACGGCCGGCCGATTTTACGAGCCGTGCTGTCATTATAAAGTATAGCAGCACGGCCCGTAAAATAGAAAAATAGAACATGTTCTATTTTTTTTAACGGCACGGGCATCGTCCCGTGAGAAAACGGGAAGGTACCCGTGGGTAACAGAAGTCTATGAGCCCGTTATTGCAGGTCGTAATTACGACCCGCAATAACGGGTGTTTTTACGGTCGTGTGCATGAGGCCTTAGTTGATAAAAAATAAAATTTTAACCGCTAGTTCCATTTATTATTTGCGGTTTAGACTGTATTATCATTATGGCTGCCAGAAGATACAGCGTTGAGGAAGCCTATCAGATGCTATGCTCAGATACGAATTCTGCATCTGAAGTTGAGCTTTTAGGGTATGTGCACACGTAGTGACCAAAAACGTCTGAAAATACGGAGCTGTTTTCAAGGGAAAACAGACCCTGATTTTCAGACATTTTTTGAGCAACTCACGGTTTTCGCTGCGTTTTCGCTGTGTTTTCGCTGCGTTTTCGCTGCGTTTTTTACGTCCGTTTTTGGAGCTGTTTTCATTGGAGTCTATGAGAAAACGGCTCCAAAAACGTCCAAAGAAGTGTCCTGCACTTCTTTTGACGAGGCTGTATTTTTACGCGTCCTCGTTTGACAGCTGTCAAACGACGACGCGTAAATGACAGGTTGTCTACACAGTACGTCGGCAAACCCATTCAAATGAATGGGTAGATGTTTGCCGACGTATTGTAGCCCTATTTTCAGACGTAAAACGAGGCATAATACGCCTCGTTTACGTCTGAAAATAGGTCGTGTGAACCCAGCCTTACTTGAAAGTGACAGCGAAAGTGTCGCTTCAAGGGATTCAAGTTGCGATGCAGAACGCATTTGTCCTGTACAAAAAATCAGCGGGCAGGGCGACATTCTTTGAATTTCAGGAGAAAGTGATTGAAGATCTCCTATTTCAATCTGCAGACCAGAGAGTAGTCCATGAGTCAGAGGATGTACACCGACTTGTTGAAAAACATTTTTTACACCCCATCCCTTCAACATCTAACCAAAAATACCCCAAAAAACGGTGTCGGGTCTGCAGCAAACGAGGACAGCGAAGTGAGTCACGATATTTTTGTTCCGCTTGTCCTTCCAACCCTGGTCTATGCATAAGTCCCTGTTTTGTCCTTATCAATACACTATGGGCTTTATTACAGTTTTGTTCGGGTTTTTGGTGGACCTCTTACACCCGACAATACTTCTAGAAATAGCGACATTAATTTGGGGAGTAGTGGTCCTTTACTGTATCTATACATACGGTGTGGGACACTGCCCCTTTATATATTCTACAGGTGATTGGTTGTTTTGTGCAAATGGCGGTTCCTACCTTGCCGGGCAGGGGCTTGTTATGGTGTACCGCGTCACTTGGCACATTCGTCCCTTATATAGGGATTGATGGAGCTAAAGAGACGTTGTATGACCAGTCACTTTGAATAATAAAGTCATTACAGCCCTACAAATTTTCTTTCATCCTGTGAACATGCTCTAGTTTTCCACATAGCTGGATACATTCTTCCTCCTTTTTTTTGGATATATTGCCTTTTTCCGCCAACAGTTTAATACATTTTCCCACTCTAACTTACTATATATCAGAGCAGGTTGATATATATAATGTCTATGGACTGACATGATTTCAGGACAGCTGCTTTCTTAGCACGACATGGTCATAGGGTGTAGAAACTGTTAGGGACATCTATTTCTCAATCTAGAAAAGTAGAATCCTCCCATTTTCAAAGCAAAATGTGTGTCCTGAAAGCCTCCGGGTGCTCCCTTCCTTTTGGGTCCTGCCGTGTGTCCAGGAAACACATTAGGGCCACAAAGGGGATATTTTTGAACACAGGAGAAAAAGGGTGATACATTTTCTGGTGCATTTCCTTATTCTCATGTCCTCTGTACAAGAAATCTGACCTTAAAATGACACATTTGTGAAAAAAAGTGAAATAAAATTTTCTTTCCACCTGCTTTGCATTAATTCCTGCGAAAACTGTGGGGTCAAAATACTTAGTACACACCTAGATGAATACCTTAAGCGGTCTAGTTTTCAAAATGGGGTCATTTATGGGGAGTTTCTATCTTTTTGGCAGCTCAGTGCCTCTATAAATGTGTAATGGGACCTGAAACATTTTCAAGCAAAATGTGTGTTCTGAAAGTCTTCGGGCGCTACCTCCCTTTCGGGCCCTGCCGTGTGTCCAGGCATTAGGGTCACAATGGGGGCATTTTTTAAAACGGGAGAAACAGGGTGATAGATTTTGGGGGGTGTTTCTTCATTCTCATGGTCGCTTTACAAAGAAATCGGTCTTCAAAGTGATACTTTTATATAAAAAGTGTTTGTTATTTTTTATTTCACCTGCTATGCATTCAATTTAGCAAAAAACTGTGGGGTCAAAATACTCAGTACACCCCTAGATAAATACCTTAAGGGGTCTAGTTTTCTAAATGGGGTCGTTTATGGGGAGTTTCTATCGTTCAGGTAGTTCAAAACCTCTCCAAATGTACAGTGGGGCCTAAAACATTTTCACGCAAAATATGAGACCTGAATGCCTCCGGTTGCTCCCTTTCTTTCGGGCCCTGCCGTGTGTCCAGGCAACGCATTAGGGTCACAATGTGGGCATTTTTGAAAACAGGAGAAACAGGGTGATAGATTTTGGGGTGTGTTTCTTCATTCTGATGGTCGCTTTACAAAGAAATCGGTCTTCAAAGTGATACTTTTATATAAAAAGTGTTTGTTTTTTTTTATTTCACCTGCTATACAATAAATTTAGCAAAAAACTGTGGGGTCAAAATACTCACTACACCCCTAGATAAATACCTTAAGGTGTCTAGTTTTATAAATGGGGTCGTTTATGGGGAGTTTCTATCGTTCTGGTAGTTCAAAACCTCTCCAAATGTACAGTGGGGCCTAAAACATTTTCAAGCAAAAATGAGACCTGAATGTCTCCGGTTGCTCCCTTCCTTTCGGGCCCTGCCGTGTGTCCAGGCAATGCATTAGGGTCACAATGTGGGCATTTTTGAAAACAGGAGAAACAGGGTGATAGATTTTGGGGTGTGTTTCTTCATTCTGATGGTCGCTCTACAAAGAAATCGGTCTTCAAAGTGATAATTTTATATAAAAAGTGTTTTGTTTTTTTATTTCACCTGCTATACATTAAATTTAGCAAAAAACTGTGGGGTCAAAATACTCACTACAGCTATAGATAAATACCTTAAGGTGTCTAGTTTTCTAAATGGGGTCGTTTATGGGGAGTTTCTATCGTTCTGGTAGTTCAAAACCTCTCCAAATGTACAGTGGGGCGTAAAACATTTTCAAGCAAAAATGAGACCTGAATGCCTCCGGTTGCTCCCTTCCTTTCGGGCCCTGCCGTGTGTCCAGGCAACGCATTAGGGTCACAATGTGGGAATTTTTGAAAACAGGAGAAACAGGGTGATAGATTTTGGGGTGCATTTCTTCATTCTCATGGTCGCTTTACAAGTAAATCGGTCTTCAAAGTGATAATTTTATGAAAAAAGTGAAATTATATGTTTTTACGCCTGCTTTGCATGAATTCTTACAAAAAAACTGTGGGGTCAAAATACTTACAACACCCCTTAATAAATACCTTAAGGGGTGTAGTTTTCAAAATGGTGTCACTTGTGGGGGTTTCCACCATTCTGACACCTATGAGCCTCTGAAAACCTGGCTTGGTGCAGGAAAACAAAATGTACTTCAAAATGTATAAAATCATTACTAAACTTGTAAGTCTTCTAAATTGCTCAACATTTTTTTTGATTTTTCAAAAGTGCTGCCAAAATAGAGTAAAGCGATGGAAATATATATTTAATTAAAAAAAATTGTACAGTATGTATGTACATATGTGACATATTGCAGTTAAAAATAGGGAAAAATGATAATTTTTACAAAATTTCTTAAATTTTTCTATTTTTTCATTAATTTCCGCAAATCGTATCAGTCTACTTTTACCACTAAAATAAAGTACAACATGTGACGAAAAAACAATGTCAGAATTACTTGGATATTCAAAACTTTCGCACAGTTATTCTCTGATAAAGTCAGACATACCAGATTTAACAAATCTGGCTTGGTCATTAAGGTCTTTTCAGGCCCGGTCATTAAGGGGTTAAAGGCAATCTTTTAAGAATTTTTTTTTTTATAAATCAATGTTTTATTTTATTTTGAACAAGTTTTGTATTGCGTTTTATTAAAAATGTTTTACTTCTTTAAAAACAGCTTATATGTATCCTGGAATCCGTCAGATCAACAGGACGGACAGCTTCGGTAAGCGCTGGTCAAGATAAATACCGTGTTTATTTTCTAGCTCGGGACGTTATTGTAAGGGAAAAAGGTGGGGTTTTTTTACTTTAGAAAACATTTTTTAACTTTTTTTTTAGCCCTAGTAGGGGTCTTGCATACAATGCATTCGGAGAAAGTTTTCAGACTCTTTTAATTTTTATGTTGAGGCCTTGTGCTAAATGATTTAAAAAAAGTTTTCCCATATCATTTTGCACACAATACCCCATAATGACAAAGAAAACAGAATGTTAGTAATGTTTGCTAATTTATTGAAAAGCAAAAAACTAAAATATCGCATTGACCGTCGGTGGGCAGCCATTTTCAGGTCTCTCCAGAGATGTTCGATTGTGTTCCAGTCAGGACTCTGGCTGGGCCGCTCAACGACATTCACAGAGTTGACCCTAAGCCACTCCTGTGTTGTCTGGGCTGTGTTCTTAGGGTTATTGTCTTGTTGTAGGTAACCATTCAGCACAGTCTGAGATCTAGAGCACTCTGGGTCAGGTTTTTATTAAGAATATCTCTGTACTTTGCTCCATTCATCTTACCCTCAAACTTGACTAGTCTCCCTGTCCCAGTCACTGAAAAACCCTCACAGCATGATGCTGCCACCACCATGCTTCACTGTAGGGATGGTACTGGGCAGGTGATGAGCAGTGCCTGGTTTCCTCCAGACATGACGCTTAGATTTGAGACCAAAAAGTTCAATCTTGGTTTCATCAGACCACAGAATCTTATTTCTCACAGTCTGAGAGTCCTTTAGGTGCTTTTTTTGTAAACTCCAGGCGGGCTTTCATGTGTCTTTTACTGAAGAGAGGCTTCTTTCTGACCACTCTGCCATAAAGGCCAGATTGGTGGAGTGCTGCAGTTGAGGTTTAGCTCTCCTATTTGGCAAACTTGAGCAGGGGCAATCCTCTCAATAATGTGTTACTGTTTAAGTGCATCATTAAAAATTATAGCAAACGACCATTACCTATATTCACTGTGGGCCCAGATCACTGAGTCAGTGAATGCTTGGGGTTGCTTATTCAGAAGTATTGCATGTGTCACATGACCCTCTTCCCATTGTGAGAGGTGCTGCCGACAACGATCATTTTTAATTCTGTGTAAAAGAACAGATCAGCCGATGAATGAGCATTTGCTCGTTCATCGGCTGATCGTTGCCCTGAATCCACAGGGCAATTATCAGGAATGAGCATTCATATGAATGCTCGTTTGCCTGATCATTGGCCAGGGTAATAAGGCCTGTAGTCTTTTTTCCTATCTTTAGCATTCAAGCCTATTGAATCCCAATAAATGCTAAGTTAGTAGCACTCTGTTATTAAAATGACACCATAGTGTAAAACATTCTAACGTCACGTGTTCACAATGTGTTACAAGTGCTAAAATGTATTTGTAATATATTCATAGATTTAAGCTTTTCTGACTACATTGATTTCCACTGCTACTATTAAAATTCATGTACTTATTCATTATTAAATAGCTGTATATAATTTCAGTAATAAAAAGAATGAATTTAATTTTTTTTGTGGCATTTAAATCCTGTAAATGAACATTTCACACCTGTGCCCCAACCTTAAATGAATTCATCACCAGACATTATCACTTCAGTACTAATGGCTTATGCAGAGGTGCCAAATATAATAGAGCATATGATATAAAATGATATAGATTAGATATCCTTAAACAATAAAATAAATGTTCTTTCCATTAATGTGGAAATATTTTGATAACTTTGTATCAATGTTTATTACACGAATGTGACAAAACGAACTGTAATAAAAGTCACACTGACTTCTAATATGTATTACGGGCTTTTATTGTATGGTGTAGGTGATAGTTAAAAGGACCTGAGTAATTTAAGCTGCTGTGGTTTAGCCGCTGTCAATAGGACCATAGACAATTCTAGTACAAAATAAGCAACAAATGTGTGGTCTATTTTGTTGTATGAATACTAATGAACTATTGTTGCCATGAACACTAATGGACTGTATACAGCAATTATTTAATTTTCTTGAAAATGTGTTGTAAGCAATTGATAGGAATTAATGTGGAAACCAAGCAAAGTTATAAAAATACTTTCCCAGATCTGCAGAGAAAATAATCAGATGAACAGTCGACTAATATCTTCTGTAGATGACGTTACAGACATTGGAAGCGGACAATTACTCTAATGACACTTCTTGTTGTAGAGGAAACAAGTACAGAACATTGTGAATCATCCAGCTCTCACCCCCTTATTTAGGGTTTACCCTTTTAGTGCTTTTGTTGTTGTTGATACTGTACTTAAAGGTCATCCTTTTGTCCACAAAAGAACTAGCTGTTTGGGAAAACTTTTATAGAAATCCTATACTATGGCTCCAAGCACCCAGATCATGTTCTTCTGTTTTTCACTCTGTTGAAGACAAGTTAAAAATATTCTATATTGTATTGTTTTTATTTATTGATTCACTCTTTTAGGGAATATTTTAGTTGAGATAGAGTTAAAAAAATAATTGGAATACTGGAGTACAAGGGCACCATGGGGTCAATGGATAGGGGGTGCAAATTTCAGGTTATTATGTCCCCATTTTTATAGATGAGGAGACATTTTACCCAGGTGATGTGACCTCCACGGGTATTGCAAACTTAGCAAACAAGAAATGTGGAAACGTACTAGTCATGAAAATGTAATGGGGGTACTAGTCCTCCCTGTCATGGGTGGTTTGTTGAGTTTTACTATCAAGCAGAACCTCGAAGGGGACTCATTTTTGTGTACGCCATTGCTGGAGGATATCAACACCCCCTACTTATTTGAAACAATCTCTTTAAAATGGTCATGACAGACATTTGTGGCATATCCTGTGGACATGACAAAAATGTCTAATAAGTGCAGGTTCCACCTCTCGCAAAAAGGGGACCCCCGACCCTGTTCCGGTGGAGCTTCAGTGCACAGCAGGACATATTTTTCTGTAACAGCCGAGCTTGCTGAGCTACTCTGTTCCCATAAGTCATATAGAAGTGAATTGGAGTTACATACACATTCCAAAAAACCTGTCCTAATGTGGACCAGTATTCCTCCTGGATGAGGCAGATATAGGCCACTTCACCAGTCGGGACTGAGTCAGCAGAGCTCCTTTTGGGGGGATAGATGCAGGACCCCTTTGATAAGAATGAGGTGAATATTTTATGGGTAACTTCACAAGCATTAAATGTGTTGCAGAGATTTCTGCGACTGTCCCATTCATATGACTGGGTTTGCAAAAATCCATGCACATGCTGCTGAAACAACTTTCTGCAATAAATCTGCCCTAATATTTTTTCTGTGTATTTCTTCTATTAACTATCTTATAAAACATCATTGAGTCATATTAGGAGATGCTATCGGGTTGGGTCTTTGAGCTGGAATTCACAAACTTATAGAAATAAGAAAGTAAGTAGCTTTGTATTATAAAAAAAAAATTATATTATGAATCACTTTACAATTCTCTGAATTGAACTAGCAATGTAAATAAAAGATGTTTTCCTTCCAATCCATTCTGTTTGGACATGTATATGTACTAGATGTGCTAATCTACAATGCTTTTTATTATATTTGTGAATTTTTTTAAACACTCATGAATTTGTCTTCTCAAAAAAATATAAATAAAATAAACATAATTACATTTGAGCTATATACATGTCTGTGGATGTAACCATGGCAACCACCACCCATTATGTATAATTCAATCAAATATCTAGAAAATGATACAATGGATGTAATGTTTATATTGCAATTACTACTTTTTATTTCATAAAACAGCTCTAGTTATAAAAAAGTTTGAATTCCTTTAATTTTTACTGTATGACTACTCTGTTGACATGTAATGTCGATAACATAGCCAACCGTTTTAGAAGCTATTTACTAACTCCAAATGATGTATGAAAGCATGCAGTTAGAATTTATGACTGCTATCCTGCAAATCATGGAGGATGGTGGAATCCACTTCCCTTAACAAGGAGATGGATCTATGACTGGGTTCACACCAGTATCTGTCTTTCTGTTGTTCTGCTTTGTCAGAGTAGAAGAACATCTTAAGTACTGGAAGCTTTGCTTCCGTGGCATGACCGACACCACCGGCGGCCGACTGAACCCATTGACTTTAATGGGTTCTGTCAGGTTTCCGTCAGTCTATTCGT